>NW_004524600.1:14594607-14598282 GCF_000260255.1 Octodon degus
AACAATAGATAATGCATTAGAATACTTGAACTAGTAATTGAACAATATAACAATATAAAACAAATAATTGAAAAGACCAGTAAAATATGTAAATGAAAATGTAAAAATGCATTGTATGGGCCCTGAAGAGTTTTTCTTCTTCTATTCTATAAGTGAGATTTGGGTCATAATTTAGCAATCTTATGTACAAGTAAAAGTTATTATATATTTAAATGTCTTAAATATAATTTTATAAACTATTTTTTTACGTATATATTTATCCCTTTCATGTCATTTTCTACTTTCTTATCATCTGATGTCTCTTGGGATCTTCTGAAGTTGAAGTTTAAATTATTTTATTATGAGGACCATGCCTTCTTATTCCAGTTGCATACTACTAAGTCACAATGGTTAACTTAAATAAGTCTTACTCCTTCTAGGTAAGCCCTGTATGCTTTTTGAAGTTTCCATATAACTTTTGAGGAATGGAGGAACAGAATTCAAACTGAAAGATCCATCTTTCCAGAGAGCAGTAATCTGTCTCGAGTGCTGACCCTCAGGTGCACCAGTGAAAAACAGATCTTTATCATCATAAATTCCCTTTTTTATTTTATTTTATTTATTTATTTATTTGGTGGAACTGGGGATTGAACTCAGCAATTTGCACTTGTTAGCAAGCGCTTATTCTACTGAGCTATTGCCTCGGTCCCCTTTATCATCATAAATTCTGAGGTTAAAGAATCAAGCTGGAGGCTAATATCAAGCCATATAATGTCCTTTTTATACCTCAATACAATCATAGTGGGGAGCATAGCTGTCTTGGTTACATTTTCTTCATTGTTATAACAAAATACCAACACCCAAAAGGAAGGAAGAAAAGGTTTATTTAGCTCACAGTTAGTGGAGGTTTCAGTCCATACTCCGCTGGCTCCAAGGCAATTGGCAGTAGTTCATGCCTACAGAAAACAATAAAGAGTAGAGGAGGCGCAGCAGCTTCTGTGTCTATCAAGACTCTCTCTTCTGTCTATATTGACTGTGAAGAGATCAGAGCTCCTCTGATGTGGCACAGGTAGGGAGATCAAGTTCCTCCGGAAGAAGCTTGGCTGCGAACTGGCAAGGCAGAGATCAGAACTCCTCCCAGGAAATGGGGCCCAGAAACTTTCCTCAACTCCTACATATACCCTTTATGTGCTGAGTCAGGGAAAATGTGAACAAGGAAATCTTCAAGGTATGCTTCTACTCACTACACAGATGATATGCGACGCACATGGAAACTCCAAGAAAACAAAATTATTCTTAAATAACGATTATAGTGACTTTATTTTTTTAAATTGCCTTTATTTAGCGTATGTACACATAAAAGAAAAATTACCCTCTGACCCTACCCAGCAGAAAACATGCACAAACCCAAGGTATACGTGGAGAGAAGGGCCCCGGCCCCAAGTTAGTAGTTGGCGTGATACAGTCCTGTGAGTCACTAGCCCCAGTCACAAGTGCTAGGCAGGCTGGAGCCCCCGCTGGCAGCCCTAAAACAAGCGTGCGCCATAGCCAAAGGTCTGTTTGATGCCCTCAAATTAGTACCGCTGCCAGCCCTGCCGCGTCTGCTCTTCCTCGGGGGCAGGGACGTCCTGGCCTTCCATGCAGAGCTCAGTCTCTCCAATCTTGTCAAGGAAGGTCAAGGTGATGGTGGCAAAGTGCCCCTCTGGCCAAGATTTGAACCTCCAGTTCATCACAATATGTTTCTCAGCGACCAGATCAGTAAACTCCCCAGAGACGCTGCCATCCACCATGTGAAACCTCCCACCTTTGTCTGCTTCTAGCATCGCAGGAGCGTGGGTAAAGGCCTGAACCAGCTCTTGGGTGGTAAGCACTCTGTACAGCTCCTCTGGTGATGTCAAGATGATTTCTCTAAGGCTGATCTTACAAGTGCAGACTTTGACACCAACAGGTTTGGGCAGGGTTTTTGAAGGAGCAGACTTAGCCCTGTGCCTCAGTTCTCAGCGCCGGCAGCCCTGGTGGGTCTACTGACTCTTCATTCACTGTCGGCAGATCATGGCCTGGGTGAACTCTGCTTTGAGGGTGCTCATGTAAATTCCCACTACTTCTCCTAGAAATTTCACCCCTTCTTCCTTCATTAAGGCCACGAGTTTTGTGTCAGGCTCATCTTTGGCAAGGTTCACACTAATCTTTACCTCATCCACACTGTTCTCATCAGACAAAATGAGGATCTCCACATGTCTTCTTGTACTGTGCTCCTGACTTAGAGGTACATGTCCAGTTCAGTTTGATGCTCCATTCATGAAGAAAGATGAGTTTGCCTTTCCCATTGTTAATGGACGCCTCTCCATCAGGCTTGCTTACTTCTGTCACCTCACACTTGCCTTCCTCATTTTGTACTCGCACTGCCAGGAAAAGTGTTTTCAGCTTTTCCGTGGACCAGTTAGATGCATCCCTCTCTGTCCAGTGCCAGCTGTTGACGTTGGTGTCGTCTGCCCGCTCCTCCACAATCCAGCGTGGGTCGCCTTCACTCCACGTGGCCATCAGCTTTTCTGTCTCGCCGCCACTAGCCACCAGCCACCAGTCCCCCGAGCAGCCAGGTCACAGCCTCAGGTCTGCTTGATCCCAGCTGCCCGGCTGAGCCTGGAAACTACTAGAAGAGGACCCAGCACCTCCTAGCTTGCTTTTCCCTCCACCCCCTATAGCCGCTTTAGAGCATAGTAAGAGAAAATAAAACCAAACTTCACTAAGATGCAGTTTTTTATATCCTTGATAAAACATTAACTCAGTATGAAAGTGGAGAAAAAGACGTTCACAAGCAATGAGAACCTAGATTAGCACAGTTATTATAAAGAGAGAGTTTGGCAGTGTGTAAGAAAATTACATGTTTATATGGTTTGTCTAACAAATTACTTTTAGAATTCTGGCTTATTTCTATGTGGATATTTTTAAATAGAATATTATTTGCAGGTGCAAAATATCAAAAACAGGGAAATGGAGGGAAAGGGGAATTAAGAAGACTTAAGATGCCTTATGAATTTGTACCATCTCCCCAAAGTGAATACATTCAATTTGCATTGAAGTCCATAGATTTATAAATGCAAACCTTACCTCTACTTGCACCAATAAATACTACATGAAACATTTATTTTTTAAGAAAGGAAAAATAATATAAAATATACTCTACCTTATTATTTTAAAAACAAATAGAAATTTTAGACTCCAAAATAACAGAAAATAGAGGAATATAAATGAGCCTGAAGGGATCAAGAAAGTATATATGGAGCTTTATGTTTATTATGGCATTGATTTTTGAGACCATGTTAAAGTTTACAAGAGTGAGATGAAGTGTAAAGTGTTTTTTGTAGAATATAAAAGGATGGATGGAGACCCAGTCCTAGCCCAGGTCTGGTGAGTGTGTGGAGAGCTTCCTGCTACCCTGCGCTGGCGGGACCAGTCCCAGCCCAGGCGCAGCGTGAGCCGCACCCTCTCCCACACCCTAGGGCCGCCCCCCACCACACCGCCATACGTCCCCACCCATCCCGCCCAGTAGGAATTACTGCCTACTTCTTGGAACCCCCAGACCCAGTCCTAGCCCCGGTCCGGTGAGTGTGTGGAGAGCTTCCTGCTACCCTGTGCCGGCGGGACCAGTCACAGCCCAGGAGCAGCGTGGGCCGGACCCTCTCCCGCCCCCTCGGG
>NW_004524600.1:14606822-14616192 GCF_000260255.1 Octodon degus
TATATCAATGCAAGATAATTGTTTAGGAAGAATAAAATTTTTATGCACTCTAAATTTCTAGGGGAAAAGTAGATTTCTAAAAACTGAAGAATCTAAGACTTACACAATCAACAATACTCCTGTTATTTTCTTTCTTTTTTTGTACTTAGCATAGCGTCTACAGAGTCTCAATATGCAGATCGGACTCATAGTGAGTCTTCTGTTTTCAGCCTCCTAAGTGCTGGGATTACAGGCATGCACCACCAAGCCCAATCTCAATTGTCCTCTCGGCATGCCCCAGGGGCAGAGTTTGCATGGCACAGCTGGGGTCAAACCCCAGCTGCTGCACTCTGCCTAAGCAGGTGTTTTAGTCCACTAGCCTACCTGGCTGGCCCTTAAGTTTTTTTCCAACAATAGCAAAAAATAAAATAAAATAAAATAAGGAAACTGAATGATTATGAACATGATTGAAGAAGTCATCCATCATAGAAATGGTGAAAAAAAAAAGCAATGGAACAAAATTTGATAGACTTCAGTGCACCTGCCAGATCCCTCCAGACCCAGCCAAGGGCCAGTGTGTGAGTGCGACTTTCCACCATACTCTCAGGACCGACCCAGACCCAGCCCAAGCCCAGCATTTGCATGTGAGAGCTTCCACTACTCTGCACCTACTGGACCCCTCTGGACCCAGCCCAGGTCCAGCAAACAGACCTGGTGTGAAACTGCACGTGAGGTCCCTGCAAAAAGGCTAGGGTCCAGAACCATCCAGCTAATCCAGGGTCAGAACATCTTACCAGAGGGGCACAGCAGGTTCACTTCCACGGACTGCAGCAGGAAGAAATGGAGCACAGCAGCCAGAACCAAACCAGGAACATTGGGACAAGTTCAAACATTGTAGACCCATACCCAGTAAGCTGAGACACTTTGCTAGGCCCAGATCTATATCTTCCCTCTTTCTTTCTTGACTGAGCGTGAACTAACCTGCCTGGAAGGCACCAGGTACATCTAGGAGACATGATCTGACAGAACTTAGTGGTACAAACTTAAAGACAAATTCCCAATTTAATATCTGTTTAGCTATACAGATATAATGCTTGTTCTTATGGTCTAAAATAAAAACCTGGGCCAGGGAGATGGCTCAGTAGAATAAGCACTACCCTGGCAAGTGCAACAGCCTGAGTTTGAGCCTTGGTTCTGCCAAGATAAATAAAGAAAATAAACAAAGAAATAAAAATAAATAAAATACAAACCCATTAGTTAGAAAAGTTTGTCAACTGTAAGATATCATTACCCGTTATTAGTGTTCTTAATTGTAGTTCTGTAAATACAAAACTATAATTGTTTTAACCACATAATCACTCTTGAGTAAGAATTTCAGTAGGTACTAAAGTTTTGATGGCAGCAAAGCTATATACCAAAGGTCAGAGGATAGTGCTATACAAAATGACAAAGAGAAGGAGCAAAATGCAATCTCAGATCCCGAGGCCACAGGAGATGCTACACAGAAGAAATTGGGAATGACATAGTTAAAATGGCTGAATTAATAAAGGCTGAAGTAAAGGAACAACTGCAGAAAGGTATACAGGAAATCAAATCAGAAATAACCTCTGAAATGAAAAAGAAATCTCTGAATTAAGAGCATCTGAAGTAAATAATCAACTGCAGAAACATATAGAGGAAATCAAATAACAAATAATCTCAGAAATAAAAAGAGAAAGGATAACTATAATGAAAGAATTAATAACTTTCTAAGGAAGACACTGATAAAATATTAGAAAATAGAAAATAATGGAATCCTTGAATAAGCAATTAGACAGTAGAAAATGATGGAATCCTTGAATAAGAAGTAAATAGATTGCATGAAGCAGAGTCAAAGAGATATAGAGGAACTTAAAATCTCAATCACAAACTTGCAAAACCATTTGAAAGAAAGTGAAGATAGTGTTTCAGGTCCTGAGGACACCATCAGAGCTAGGGAAAAGGTAAGAAAAGATCTCTTAAAAACAACATGGATACAGTCAAAAAGAATTCAACATCTGTAAGACAAGGCAAAGAAGAATAATGTAAGACTAATAGGCATGAATGAGAAAGAAGGAGTCAATACAAATGATATAAAATGAATATGGGCACAATTACAGCAGAAAACATTCCAAATATGGGGAAACACTCTACATTCAGGTAATCAAAGTGTATAGAAATCCAAATAACATCAACCCAATTAAAATCACAGCCAGACATATAATAGTCAACATCCCAGAAAGCCAGCACAAGAACAATATACTAAAAGCCTCTAGAGAAAAGAAAGAGATCACATTTAAAGGAAAACCCATCAGAAAAATGGCACACTTCTCTCACAAACCATGAAGTCAAGAAGAGTACGGTACAGAGTTCTTAAAGTTCTCTATGAAAGGGGCTGGAGAGATGGCTCAGTGGTCTAAAGCACCTACTTAGAACAAGCTTAGCAAAGCATCAGGGACCGCGGTTCGATCCCCCAGCACCACATGCCAGCCAGCCCCGCCCCCTGGTGGGCTGAGCTGGCCTCTCTCTCTCTCTCTCTCTCTCAAATGAATAAAAATAAAAAAAAAATAAAGTTAAAAAAAAGTTCTCTATGAAAGCAAATTCCAGCCCAGACTACTGTACCCTGCAAAAATCTTTTTCAAGTTTGATGGAGAAGTACAATACTTCCATGACAAAGAACAACTAAAGCATTTCATGATGACAAAGCCAACCCTACAAAGACTACTTAAAGATGTCCTAGAAAGGGACCAAAATGAGCAGAACTCCATGAACAAAAACAGAAGAAACTCACTAAATATGAAAAACAAACACAGGAGAAAAAGGGGTAAACAACAGCAAGTAAATAATACATCAATCATAAGTCAACACATCTCAATTGTAACCATCAATGTAAAAGGACTCAATTCACCAATTAAGAGACATAGACTGCCACAGTGGATTAGGAAACAAAATCCATCAATATGATTTATACAACAAGAAACATACTTAACTCATAAAGAAATTCATAGCCTGAAAGTCAAAGGATGGAAAACAATACAACATACCCCAGGAACTCAGAAAAAAGAAGAGGGAAAAATCCTGTTTGCAGATGGTCACAACTTCAAACCAGGGCTAATTAAACAAGATAAAGAAGGCCACTACATACTGCTTAGGGGAAAAATCCAAGAGGAAGAGGTAACACTCAAAAATATGTATGCATCAAGCATGGGAGCACCCAACTATGTAAGACAAACTTAACTGATATGAAAATTCTAATATCCAATACTACAATCTTAAGAGGAGACCTTTCCATGCCCTTATCCAAAAAAAGATAGGTGAAACAGACAAAAAATTAGCAAAGAACTAACAGAACTGAACCTGAACTTGAAATTAATGGATTTAGTGGATATATGCAGGAGCTTCCACCCAATCACAGCTGAAGACACATTTTTTTCAGGTTCACATGTGACATTTTCTAAGATAGACCACATAATATTCTATAGATCATGTTTAAGTATATGCAAGAAAACAGAAATTATCCCATACATATATCTTACCACAATGCAATGAAACTAAAAATAAACGACAAACCAGAAAAAAACCCCATGAATACATGAAAATTAAACAACACCCTACTCAGGAACCAATAAGTCACACATGAAATTAAATAAGAAATTAAACAATATCTACAAGTCAATGAAAATTCAAGCACAACTTATCAGAATTTATGGAATGAAATGAAAGTAGTTATTAGAGGGAAATTTATAGCTGTGAACTCACACATTAGGAAGGCAGAATGAGAACAAATAAATACCCTAATGATCCATGTCAAACATCTAGAAAAGGAAGAGCAAACCAAACCTAAAGCCCAAAGACTAGAGAACATTATAAAGATTAAAACATAAATTAATTCAATAGAGACAAAGAAAACAATTCAAAGAATTAATGAATGAAAAACCTTGTTTGAAAGATTAAATAAAATTGATAATCCCTTATCTAACCTCGTCAAAAAGAAAAATGAAAAAAAAAACACAAATAGAAGCAATATGGAATGAAAAGGGGTAAATTAACACCGACTCAGTGGAAATTCAGAAGATCATCAATAGGTACTTGAAGGATCTTTACTCTCACAGATCAGAACACACAGAAGAAATGGACAGATTCTCAGAAAGGTACAAATTACCAAAAGAGAATCAAGAAGATATAAGAACTCTCAATAACCCAATAACAGCCAAAGAAATATGAAATGTAGGGCTGGGAAGATAGGTCAGTAGAATAAGCACATGCTTGAAAATTGCAGGGTTGCAAGTTCAATCCCTGCTACCGCAAAAAAATAAATATGAAATGTAATAAAAAAAACTCACCAACAGAGAAGGACTAGGTCCTGATAGATACACAGCTTTTTCTACAAGAAATTTACAGAAAATATAATCCCAATATTCCTCAAAATCATCAGTGAAATTGAAAAGGAGGCAATCTTCCCAAAATCATTCCTGGAGGCAAGTATTATACTGATACCAAAAATAGGGAAAGACCCAAAGAAGAAGGAGAACTACAGGCCAATCTCCCTTATGAACATAGATGCAAAAATCCTCAATAAAATCCTAGCAAATAGAATACAGCAAATCATCAAGAAGATTATATAGCATGGTCAGGTACAATTCATCCCAGGGATGCAAAGATGATTTAATATATGCAAATCTATAAATGTAATGCACTATATCAATAGAGCCAAATATAAAAACCACATGATCATCTCAATTGATGCAGAAAAGGCTTTTGACAAAGTCCAACACTCATTCATATTCAAAGTCCTACAGAAAATTGAAAGAGATGGGCTCTACTTCAATCTGATAAAACCATCTATGACAACCCAATAGCTAATATAATTCTAAATGGGGAAAAGCTGAAATCTTTTACTCTAAGATCTGATACAAGACAAAGTTGTCCTCTATCCCCACTCCTATTCAATATAGCTCTGGAATCGTTAGCTAGAGCCATTGGACAAGAGAGAAATAAATGGAATAAGAATAGGTAAAGACAAAGTCAAACTATCATTAGTTGCAGAAAACATGATATTCTACTTGGAAGATCAAAAAAAAAAAAAAAAGAAAAAAGAAAAACTGAACCAAGAAGCTACTAGAATTAATACAAAAATTCAGTAGCAGAGGAGGATAAAAGTCAATACCCAAAAGACAATACCATTCCTTTACACACAAAACAGATACACTGAGAATGAAATTAGAGAAACAACAACTTTTACAATGCCACCAGGGCAAATGAAATCCTTAGGAATTAAACTAACTAAAGAAGCCAAAGATTGTTCAGTGAAAATTACTGTAACCTGAAAAAAATGATCATCTAGGATTTCCAAAAATGGAAAGATATTCCCTGCTCCTGGATAGAAAGAACCAACATTGTGAAGATGGCAATATTCCCAAAATTGTGATACAGATTGAATGCAATCTCTATCAAAATATGAACAAAATACATCACAGACCTACAGAAATCATTTCTAATAATTATTTGGAACCAGAAAAGACCTAGAATAGCAAAGGAAGTCTTGGGCCACAAATGCAAGGCAGCAGCATTGCTATTTCTGACTTGAAATTATGCAATAAAACAACTGATTAAGTCTGCACAGTGTTCGCAAAAAATTAGGCCTGGGGATCAACGGAATACATTAGAAGATGCAGAAGCCTCTATCAACACATTAGCCACCTTTTCTTCGACAAAGGGATCAAACATGCTTACTTGAAGAAAGATAGCTTCTTTAACAAATTGAACTGAAAAAACTGGCTCTCTACATGCCCAAAACAGAAACTTGACCCAGGTCTATCAACATCTACTAAACAAAAGTCAAAATGAATTAAAGATCTAAACATTAAAACAGAAATACAAAATCTCCTGGAAGAGAAAGTACGAAGAACTCGTGAAGACACTAGGGGAGGCAAACAGTTAATGAACAAAAATCAATCTGCATGAGAAACACTTGAAAGAAAAGGCAACTGGGACCTCCTCCTATTGCGAAGTTTGTACATATCAAAAGAAATTAACAACAGAGTGAAAATACAACCCACAAACTGGGAAAAAATTCTTGACTATTAAGCTCTCAGAAAAAGGTCTTCTCTCTAGAATTCATAAAGAACTACAAAACATAGAGCTCCAAAATTTAAAGACCCAATCCAGAAATGGGCATTTGAGATGAAAACATGTCTCAGAGGACAAAATTAATGAAGCGAATAAATATATGAAAAACTGCTTCACATCACTAGCCATCCATGAAATGCATATTAAAACAACATTGAGATGCCATCTCATCCTAGAAAGAATGGATTACATAAATAAATTAACCAACAACAAATGTTGGAGAGGCTGTGCGGAAAAATAAACACTTCTCCACTGCTGGTGGAAGTGTAGATTGATACAACCATTATGTAAATCAGTGTGAAGACTCCTCAGAAAATTAGGACTGGAAAGCCCATTCAAACCAGCTATCTCCTTGCTGTGAATTTTCCTGGAGGAACTGAAAGCACCATATAATAGTGACACATGTGCACCTATGTTTATAGCAGCACAACTTGTGATAGCCAAATCTTGGAAGCAGCCAAAATGCCTGTCACCTCTAGAATGGATGAAAAAGATATGGTGTCTTCATACAATGAAGTATTACTCAGATATAAAGAATGATAAACTCAAAGCCTTCATATGTAAGTGTGTGCAACTTGAAGATATATTCATAAATGAAATAAACCAGAACCACATGTGTAAATATCATATAATTTCCCTTGTGTAAGAACTCAAAAGGAACAATAAAAATTGAAAGTATAGCACAATTAAGTGAAAAGTTAGAAATTAAGAGTTGAACATTGAAGAGAGGGAAAAAAGCTAGGAAACATAGCTGGGGCAAAACCATACATTTCTATACACGAGATGGTTAAGGCAATGATCCTAAGAATCTTCATCAGGTGTTTGAAACTAGCAGTTAATAGGTAGAATTCTCTCCCTGACTAACTCTATATGCTGATACCTGAGAACTAAACAACTACACTGAGGATACAACATGTATTACTACAGCCATGTTTGGTATGTCTGTCATTCTGGTCTCCTAAATGTGTACGGCTTCTAATGTCATATCAATTACTGCTATATTCTCTCTCAAGTAAGTGTTTTTTTTAATGTGTAATAAGTGAAAATAAGAGATTAAAAAATATCATAGGACTGTCCTGCTATAACATTGTATATGTTTAGACTTCTAAATTTCTGTGTTAAAATATGTAATTTTTTATATGCAGGTTTTTTACAATTTTTATTTTTTATCTTTTTTAGTTTTTTTTCACATCATGGATGGATTTAAAGTTCAGCATATTAATGATTATTGGAAAACACCTGCTTCATATTATGTCTAAAGAGTTTGATATTCAGACAGACACTGATGTTAAGCTCAATAACCAATGTTTTAGGGTATAATATTATCAAGCTTCTTTTCTGGAGGGTTATAAGCATAAGTTTGCAGACAAAAAAATAGAGCAAAAGAAGGGCTGCAAGGATATCCAACATTTGGCCCTATTCCTTCCAGGTCAGTGAGGATATAGGACAAAAGAGAACCTGTAGGGTAACATCTTGTAACTCAGTGGTGTCCCAAATTTTCTGATCAAGCAGATTATGGAGCCACAGAGGAAATTGACAACGTAGAATGTGCCTGAGTCACCTAAAGATAAAACATTCTCTCAGGCTTTCACAGAGAGTAAATTGTCAAGCAATGTCCTGATTAATCCACATGGCTGATACTTGCAATAGATCTAGCAACGACTGTAAAGGGTTTCGGGGTAAAACCTGAGATGATTTGACTGACTACAAAAGTTACGTTTCTTGTTATATAGATCTTGATTTATTTTGGTCTTAATCATCCAACAGAAATGCATAAAAATGAGGTATAAAAAGCAAAGCCATATTAATATGCTGAGCTGTAAAAGGCTCAAGTCAACAACTTCTGACATTGCCAGTTCTGTGGATAACCCACTACAATTATGGGCTACTTGACTATATTGTATTATTGTACTGAATTCACACACCTACAATATTTGAATGGCAATGGAATTCCCATCTCTCACAAAACTACATCAGAAAGGGGATATAAATGAAGGATCATTTTGTAGTGTAAATATATATATATTAAGGTCCAGGGAGCCAGCGCAGTACCATACGTCTCTGCCTGACAAGCAAAGGTCTAGAATTCAATCACGGGTATCGAAAAAAAAAAAAAAGACAAATAATAATCTATTCACTCCCTCTCACTGTGAATACCTTCAGTGAGTAATGGTTGCTGTTTCATTTTTGTCTCACAAAATCATATGTGAATTTTCTTTGCCTACTTTAAGTTGATAAAAATTCAGTAAAAATGAAATCTGGGGAAACACTTTGGATTTAACAAGGTAATGAAGTACAAAGCTGTCAAATCAACTGTTGTCTATCAGGCAACAATACACTATTCCTTTAACTACATATAACTTATAACTGAAGACATTAGCAGTTTCACTACATTTGCTAAGATTTGCTTTACGTTACAGAGTATGCTATATTTTGGTAAAAATTTTCAGGATTGCTTGAAATACAGTGATGCCTCATTTCAAAAATGAAATTCATTCTGTGATTCTGGGAAAGACAGCTATGCTCATTCAGGAAATGTCTCTGCTGCAATATTCACCCAATGAAGAGCTCACAAACAGAAAAAATAATTTTGCCAAATGTTTCTTTTTGCAATTCAAATTGTTTCCAAACAGAAGTTTTAATGAACCAAGGCACAGTAAGGTGTATTCTCTTTGCTGGTCCATGAACTTTTAGGTAGTTTTCAGTTACTTAAATTTCAGTTACCTTATTTCTTTCCACATCATACCTGATTTTGTTAGTATTCTATCAATTGCTGAAATTGAAGTGTTGAATCCTCCACTGATGGCTGTTTCTTCTTTAATTTTTCTCACGGTATACATTGTGTCTTTTGGTTTATACATTTAGTTGTTTAGTGCATGTAAATTTGTGAACATTGTGTCTTCTTGGTAAGTTTATTATTCCTGTGCAATTTCCTATTTTTTCCAGTGAATTCTTGCCCTCAGATATTTTCTGTATAAGGTAACAAAATATAGCTACTACCAATTTTCAAAATAAAACTACCATAAGTGTCCATTTCTCTCTTTTTATTGTTCATATCCCTGTAGAATGAAATTTAAACTTTATAGTTACAGATTTGAGATGTTTAGGTCAAATATTTCAATCTAGTCTGCCAGTATTTATTTATTTCCCTCTTCTTCTTCTTCTTCTTCTTCTTCTTCTTCTTCTTCTTCTTCTTCTTCTTCTTCTTCTTCTTCTTCTTCTTCTTCTTCTTCTTCTTCTTCTT
>NW_004524600.1:14616292-14625461 GCF_000260255.1 Octodon degus
TTCTTCTTCTTCTTCTTCTTCTTCTTCTTCTTCTTCTTGTACTGGGGAATGAACTCAGGACCCTGTGCTTGCCAGGTAGGAGGAGCTTATTCTATTGAGCTATCTCCACAGCCCTGCCAACCTTTCTTTTAATATTTAAAATAATCATTGATATGGTGATGCTCACATGGAGAATTTTACAGTATGTTTCATTTCCCATTTTTAATTTTCCTCTTTCCATGCCTGTCTATAAGATTCCATCTTGTTCTATTAACACTACTATAAACTATATCATTGTTATGATTTTCTAGTAGTTACTCAGGGTAGCATAGTTTATATATGCAATTTCTTTAAGCCTACTAATATGGAAATTTGAATTTCTCAAGTTTCAATGCTTTTGATTTTTATTTCTCTCTGTCCTCATTTTAAAATGTTTGTCTGAATTAATTCTTCTGCCTACATTAAGCATCACATCAGGTGGTAGCATAATTGGCACTTGAGTAATCCAACATGGTTTATGTTCCTGAGAAATAACATAGTCTGGTACAGGTACTCCTATTTTGATGTGGTCCACTGTTTTATTTTGTTATGGTTCATATCTAAAATGCAAAACTGAAATTACCCGACAGCCTCATTTGTCTAGAAGGTGATGGGATCATGGGGATCCTATAGTCACCAGAAAAGAAGGTCACTGATAAGTTCATGATGCAGACATTTTCAAATGTCCAGTATGGTTAGAGGCAGGTGATGAGGGTGTGACAAAGGAGGATATATCTGCCTTCCTGTCTCCTCCCATCCTTCTCTGTTTCCTGGCTGTCATGAGTGGAAAACCTTTTCCTCCACGAAACTCTTTCGCTTTGGAGCCTGCTGAACCTGTACTGAAAATGTGAGCCAAAGCAAAATTATAGTTTCATTATTATTGATTTATTTTTATTTCATTATTATTTTTTAAATGCATTTTAGTACAGGATCTACAGGGCTAACTACATAGATCGGACTCATGGTGATATTCCTGTTTTCATACTCACAAGTTCTGGGATTACAGGCACACATCACCACTCCCAGTCTCAGTCACCCTCTCAGTGCACCCCGGGGAGAGGACCTGCATACATGCTGGGTATCGAACCCTAATCCCTAAGCAGCCACTTCGCTGAGATATCTGGCTGGCCCTTTATGTATTTTAAAGAGAATAGAAAAATGACTGATATGACATCAGAAATGTCATGCAATTCAGAAAAGAAACAAGATGGTCAGTAGTCAACAGTGGTTGTTATATTGTACATTGTTGTCTTCAATGTAGTTGCTCAGAGTACAGATGTAAGCATGTAAAATTGGTTGAACTAAAAACTTGAAAAATGCACTGCTACCTTCAGAAAACCAATAGAAATTGATAGTACAATCATCTTAGCTATCCTGTGTATATACACACATGATTTTACTCTTTCTTTTTCTCCTTCCACTTCTCCTTTTCCTCATCACAATTGTTTATTGCTTTTGCACAGTTTTTTTCCCTTTTACTGTACATATTGTACCTTTCAGATTTTATTTACTCTCTTAGTTTCTGAACTAAGGAGACAATATGATGTTTGCACACGTGGGTCTGGTTTACTTCACATGAATATATGTGCAACCATTTTTCTGTAAAAGCCTCAGGTTTATCTTTCTTTATAGCTGAGAATTATCCAATGTATAAAAATAACACATCATTTTTATCCATCCAACAATTTATGGGCATTTGCATAGTTTCCAAAATTTAGCTGTGACAAATTGTGCTACTATAAACATTGGTGAACATATGTCACTGTGGTATGATGCTTTCAAATCTTCTGGGGGAAAAAACAGCAGGAGAATAACTGGGTTGAATGTACTGCTAATCCTAGATTTTGAGGAATCTTTACTGTGATTTTTGTAGAGGTTGTATGAGTCTACATTCCCAACCACAGTGGAAAAAGAGTTCCTTTTCCCCTATAGCCTCTCTAGCATTTTTTATTAGTTGATTTCTTTATTATAGCCATTCTTTCTGAAGTGAGATGGAATCTCAGTGTTGTTTTAATTTGCATTTCTTAAATGACTAGTGCTGCTGTTGAAGATTTTTTCTTAGATTATTTCCCATTTGTATTTCTTTATCTGAAAAGTGTGTATTGTTTTAGATGTGATTTTTTTGATTGGGTCTTTGAATAGTGGGGCCCTGATTATTTTTTTAAAGATCTTTATATAGATCTTTAGATAAAAGTCCTTTGCCAGGGTGGCATTTGGTAAGAATTTTTCCCCAATTTTTAGTTTTCACTCTATGACTAATTTCTTTGGATGTGAAAAATGTTTCAACAAGAAGAGATTCCAGCAGTTGATTCTTTGAAGTATTTCCTGTAAAGTCTGGCTATTGTTCATATACTCTCTGCCTATATTTATGTCTTCAAGATTTCCACCTACTTTCTCTTCCAGTTTATGTAATGTTTCTGTTTCACTGTTTAGATCTTTAATCCATTTTGACTTTAGTTTAGTGCATGGTGATAGAGTTAGATCTAATTATAGTCTTTGGCCTGTAGAAAGCCAATTTTCCCAGCACAATTTGATAAAGAGGTTCTCTTTCATCCAATGAGCATGCATAACCCCTTTGTCAAGATAAGGTAGATGAGTGTGTTTGTAGTTGTTTCTTCATTTTCTAATCTGTTTCATTGATTCTTGGGTCTGCTTTTTTGCCATTACAATTCACCTTTAAACACAGTATCTTTGTAGTATATTTTTCAAGTCAGAGATTGGGATGCCTCTTGTCTTGCCTTAGTTGGCAACAACTGCCTTTTCTATTCTAGGTGTTTTCTGGTTCCAAGTGAACATTCGTAATAATTTGTCTAGGTCTGTGATGTATGTTGGTGGCATTTTGATAAGAATTACATTAAATCTGTATAAAGTTTTGGGAATATTGCCATTTTCACAATGTTAGTTCTTCCTATCTAGGAAAAAGAAATATCTTTCTATTTTCTGTAATCATTTATTTTCAGAGTGTTGTCACTTTTATTGTATAGGTCTTTACCTCCCTTGTTAGAAAGATTGCTAAATATATAATATTTTGGGTGTTGTTGTTGTTTGCATTTAGCTGTCCCCCCAAAACCTCATGTAATCATGAGGCAGATTTTGAGAGTTTGTGATTAATTCATATTCCAGTGCCTGGATTATGGGTGTGAGTGCTTCTGGGATTATGGGTGTGAGAGCTACTGCCACTCATAGCTTAAATGCAGTATGGGGAAGTGAGAGAGGCATATCTCAGGGCTGCCTCGCTTCTAATGCTGTTGGCCCTGCTCCTTTGCTTTTGATCTTACTGGTTTGCTGTTTTCTTTTGCCGTGAACTGCTACCCCTGCCGTGTGCTATTCTGCTTTGGAGCCAGCAGAGTATGAACTGAAATGACCCCAAACGTCGATGGAAACAAACCTTTCCTTCCTTGGTTTTATGTTTCTGGTATTTTGTTCTAGCAATGAGAGAAAAGTAACCAAAAAAGATGCTATTGTGAAGGGTGTTTTTTCTTTAATCTCTTTCTCACTGAGTGTTGTTTGCAGAGAGAAATGTTATTGACTTTTGAGTATAGACTTTATATCCTACTTTGCTACTGAATTAATTCCAGGGGTCACTTGGTGAAGTTTTGTGTGTGTTCCTAGCAGAATGTCATGTCATCTGTGAATAATGATAATTTAACTTCTTCTTTTCCAATTCTTATTCTTTTTTGTCTCTCTATTGTTTAATTGCTAAAGCTTAATATTTCCATAACTATATTGAATAGGAATGGTTATAGTGAACATCCTTGTCTTATATCTGATTTTAGAGTAAAACTTCAGTTTTGTCTATTTAGTATCATGTTGGCTGTTGGTTTGTTCTGACTTTTATCAGATTGAGTAATAAACCATCTATTCCAATCCTCTGTAAGGTTTTTATCATGAAAGAGTGAGTCTTGGACCCTGTCAAAAGCTTTTTCTGTATTTATTGAGATGATCATATGGGGGGGGGTTGGCTCTGCTAGTATGGTGTGTTATATTTATAGATTTGCATATGTTGAACTATCCTTCCATACTTGTGATGAATCTCACCTGATCATTTTATATAATCTTCTGATGACTTGTTGCATCCTATTTGCTAGTATTTCATTAAGTGTTTTTACATCTATGTTCATTAACAATATAGACCTATTTTTCTCTTTTTGGTTGGGTCTTTCTCCAGCTTTGTTATCAGTGTAATATTTGCATTCAGCAATGAGGGAAAATTCCTTCCTTTTCAATTTCATTGAAGAACTTGAAGTGTGTTGGGATTAAACCCTCTGTAAATGTATTGTAGAATTTAGCTCTGAATCCATCAGGACCTGTGATTTTCTTTGTTGCTAAGTTTTTTAAATTGTATTTTCAATTTCATTGAATGATGTTGGGTTATTTAGAATTTTTATATTTTATTGATTCAGTTTTGGTAATTCATACCTATCTAGGTATATGTCCTCTTCTTCTGCATTTTCCCTCCTATGAAAGTAGAAATTTTTGAAATAGGTTTTGATGATCTTCTGAGTTTACACAGAATCTTTAGTAATTTCACCCTTTTTAATCCTTTTTGTGAGTTTTTTCTTTCCTTTTTGGTGCAGTTGGCTAAGGGTTTTATCAATTTTATTTTACTCTTTCAAGGAATACACTGTATTCTGTGTTTAATTGCTTTTCCTGTTTTTTTTTTTTTGTTTCTTTATGTTGTTGTTGACATAGTGGTCATTTTTATCTCTTGATGATCATAAATTACTTCAGCTGTTCTTTGTCATGGAAGTATTTTACTTCTCTATTAATTTTGAAAGAGAATTTATACTGATAAACTCTACTATCGGAAAAACACTTTACATGTGATCTGTTTCTTTTCTCTAACAGCTTTTAATATATTGTTCTTCATTAACTCTTTGTATTAATTTCATTGTCTGAATTGTATTAATTTCTTCTCTGATCTTTGTAATTTCCTCCCTTCTTTGTTCTTTGGGCTTAACTAGCTCTTCTGTTTCTAGAATCTTGAGGTGCAGCATTAGAGCATTTATTTGATCTCCTGTTTTTCTGATAAGAGAGTTCACCACTATAAATTTTCCTCTGAGAACTAATTGCATTGTATCCCACAAATTCAGATAAGTTGTGTTTGAATTTTCATTGGATTGTAGATATTGTTTAATTTTTTCTTAAATTTCATCTGTGACCCATTTGTAGTTCAGGATGATTGTATTTAATTTCTATGTGTTTTTGCATTTTCTTTTGTCCGTATTTCAGTTTCATTGCACTATGGTCATATAATATTCATGAAATAATTTTTGTTGCCTCATATTTACTTAAGTATGTTCTATGCACCACTATGTGGTCTATTTCAGAGAATATTCCATGTGCAGTGGAGAAGAATGTGTATTCAGATCTTGTTTGGTAGAAAACATTTTAATGTTTACTAAGTTCATTTATTCATAGGTTTGGTTCACTTCTGCTGCCTCTTTGTTAATTTTTGTGTAGTTGATATATTTCTTTGATACAAGGTCCCCCACTAAGATTGTGTTATTGGTTCTTTGATTGTTCTTATCCTTTAAAATTTGTATTATATAATTAAGTACTCCCATAATTGGTACATACAGATTTATTATTATGATCTCTTCCTCCTGAAGTTTTAAATAAAAAGTATGTAGTGTCCATCTTTATAGTGTTTTATCTTTCTTACTTTGAAGTTCACATTGTCTGCCAACAGAATGGCTACCCCTTCTTTTTTTACAGAATTCTTATCACATAGAGTACTGTTATCAATCCTTTGACTTTAAGTTTATGAAGTCCTTTCGCTTTAATATGTTTCTTGTATACAGAATATTGTTGGAATTTTCCTTGATCCACTCTTCCAATCTATTTCTTTTTATTGATGAATTGAAGTCATTCATATTGGTGTTTAACCTGATATGTATTTGTTTATCTTTGACAAGTTATTATCTCGCTGTTGGTTCCCTACTTTTCTTTGTGTTTATTTGCTTTCCCTGTTTGTTGGTTTTTTTCTGTTGTTGTTGACATTGTGGTCATTTTTATCTCTTGGTGATCATAAATTACTTCAGTTGTTCTTTGTCATGGAAGTATTTTACTTCTCTGTTAATCTTGAAAGAGAATTTTTTGGCTATATCAATCTAGGTTCAAAGCTTTTTCTTTCCAGACTTGGAATACTTCATTTCAAGCTCCTCTTGATTAGATGAACAATCAAGTGTTGAATAATGTGCTGTGATTCTGATGAGCTTCACTTTATATGTGATCTGTTTCTTTTCTCTCACAGCTTTTCATATATTGCTCTTGTGCTGAATATCTGGGATCTTGATTGGTGTATTTCTGGATATAGATTTCTTTTGGTTGATACTAATTTGAGTTCTACAAGGTCTTACTTTCCTGTATGTCAGATTCCATCCACATGCTTAGGAAATTTCATGCTATTATTTCTGCAAATAGTCTTTTTGTGTCATTTGCATTGACTTTTTCTTTTTCATTGACATATATCAGCCTAGCATTGTTAATCTTTGTGACATCTTATAGCTGTTGAACTATTATTTCCTAGAACCTTGTTATTTTTAATGTCCTTTCCTGATCACTAGCTGTAATGACGTCTCCAAGGTATGAAAGTCTACCTTCAGTTCCATTTAAAGGTTTTGATAGCTTTTAGTGAAATTTTTATTCTGGATATCTCTCTGCATCTGTTTCATTCTATTTCTTTCCTATATTATTTATTCAAGGTTTCCATCATTTTTCTATTTTTTATTCAGCATCCTCTATTTTTTATCTATGTCTTCTTTAGATATGCTCAGCAATTCTTTCATTGTGATTACTGTTTCTTCTTTTTTTTTTAACCTGGGAGATTTTTTTTTTTCTAATCTAATTTCTTCTGTACACATCTGGAGTTGTTTCTTTTCTTTTCTTTTCTTTTCCTTTTTCTTTTTCTTTTTTTCTCTTCTTTTTCTTTTTCTTTCTTTTTCTTTTCCTTTTCTTTTTTGTATTTTAGGGAAAAGTTCACAGGGTGTTCAGGGTCTCACTACTAGATTGGATTCATAATGATCCACTTCTTTACAGCCTCCCAAGAACTGGGATTATGGGAGAGCCCCAACACGCCCAGTCTCAATTGTGTCTCGCATTGCCCTGGGGACAGAGCAGGCACAGCAGGCCTGGCAAGATCAAACCCCTGGCCTCTACACCTGCTTGCAGGTGCGGAGTTGTTTCTTTGCCTGGCTTGCAATGATTTCAGAGATTTCACTTGTGTACCTTCAAATTTCTTCTATGCTAATGTCTCTTGGACTTGTGAGTGGACTTGAGATTGCATTTTTCTCTTTCATCTTGTCATTTTTATTCACAAATAATATTTTATTTTTATCTCTGTGATAATCCTTGTGAGATTTTGATAATATATTGCTATATTACTATTATCAAGCCACTCTAGGAAGTCTTTTCTTCAGGGATATCTTCTATGTGTTGTTGATTGTTGGTTTGTTTGTGTCCTTCCCAATCAGTTGAAAGTGGGATGTTAGTTTCTGTTCTGTACTGTCCCCCACTTACAGTTGTAGGCCTTTGTTGAGGTTATTACCCCAGTACTTCCCAATGTTGTTACTCAAGGGAGATAAAATGATTAAAAAAATAATGTATACTGGCTATAGTAGCACAATTAACATTAATAATAACATCAAGTAACATTTTGAAAGCTTCGAACTGTGGTAATTATTGGATTTATTCTTTAGAGCATAGGGGCAAAGTCTATAGTTATATAACAAAACAAATTATAAGCTGGGAGACTGTATGTGGAGTGTTTCCCCTTGATAGAGTGGTTTTGCCATGTGTTCCTCTGCCCAGGGTGATTACCAGGTTCCAAGTGCTTCACTTCATGTAGTTTGATAGGTCTGGCTCAGGGACTTCTCAAAGCAAGCAAGTTCCCCAGAGTTCTGAATCTATTCACATTTAAGTCACAGGCATTAGGTATTGTGTTCTAATGATGGATAAATGACTAAAGCAGATTTCAGTACCAGAAATCAGATTGTTGTTATGATTAAGCCTGAATAAACAGTTTTGGGGGGAGTATTTAGAAAGGCTTGCTGATGCTAGTTAGAGAAGCACTACAATAATGTAACCCAAGCCTGAAGGTAGATCTTGGTTTCAGCTCAGGAGATCAAAATCCTGATAGTAACGTGAAGAGTAAAGATCAGGCTCAGGTAGTTTTGTTTTGTAAAAATTACTCCACTGATCTTTGAAATAAAAGTCATTTGTGTTACAATTTGGGAAAAAAATATTTTCATTTTTATCATGCCCTGAGTCCATGAGAGATCAAGGTTACCAGTAGTGGAGTGACTAGTCTCTCAAAGACAAGTTAAAACCAGCCCAATATTCAGGTTGTGGGTTGAGTACTTCTGGCTACTTTCTGCCAGACCTGTAGTGAGAACAAAGAGCAAAATCCAGATGTGAAAATGTTATCAGAAAGGAAGTGTTTGCAAAATTGGTGCCAGAGAGATCACAGTGGCTGAATTATTGTCAATATAGGGAAGCCAAGTTCTTTGTATCAGGACACTGGGGAAGATGACTTAGTGCATCTCAGGAATCATCAAGACCTTAACAGCCTAGACCTATGGGCACAAAACATAAAGCTTTCACTTAGGAAGAGAGTTCACAGGTTTCTTGATCAAGCAGGGCTGCCTAGGAAGTTGATTTCCTTGGATATCTTTCAATGTTCAGATATATGGATACTTAGAGACCTTTGTAGCTATGATGTGGGGGTGCTCACTATTTCTTAAGCTGGAGGCAGAACTTTATGTGATGCACATAGTTCTGATTTATCCAGCACACAGATTTCAAGTTGTGGGGCTATGGTAGCTTTCCCTCTGATTAAGGAAGAAGGCCTGGATTCAGAAAATGTGGTGCTGAAATGGCAGTGTATGAAGATCTGTGTTAAGCCCAAACTATAATACAGTCCTCAGAAAGCAGGAAATACAAGTGATAGGGAATATTTGATGAAGGAATCCACAGAAAGTAAGCCACATCATTATAAGTGAAAGGGCATGAGGGCTGGCTGAGCCATTTGTAGCTCACAATTTTTTAGAACTTGACCCATATATTGGACAGGGAACTATAGAAATTAAAGTTTCCACTGGTAGATTTTGGTCTCGTTTTTTTTTCTAGCTCTTTTCTATCATTTGAATTT
>NW_004524600.1:14625563-14626426 GCF_000260255.1 Octodon degus
ATGATCTTTGGCTGCTAGGGCTAGAATGTTATGGTTACATACAAAATGTCCCACCAAAGCATCATGTGTTGGAAATTGGTTAGATTGTAAAGGCATTATATTCATCTGTGTGCTGAACCACTGATGAGTTCATGACTAACTTGTGATCATGAGTTGGACCCTGAAAGGAAATAGTAAGTCACTGAGGATATAAACTGGAAGAGTATATATTGCCCTCCCCAGCTCTTTCCTTCCTTCATTGTGCTTTATGACTGCCATAGATTAAGCATATTTTCTGAGCAGTGCCTCCCTAGAATAATGTTTCATTCTGGGAGACTGATTTCCATGTATGAACATGAGTCCAAGTGAAAGTTTCTCTTTTAACTTGTGGATGACAGATATAATGTGCCAGCAAGGCTAAAATGATTAATGTAACTTCTAGGCTTCGTCTTGAGTCAATCCTTTTTAATCCTTTGTAATTGGAGAGGTTTTTAAAGCTATGTTTCAAAAGAAAGTCTTATTTTTCTTCTGTCTACAAATGTCTTAATATTGCTTACATTTTTGAAAGATGGTTTTGCTACATATAGATAGCATAGGTAACAGCTGTTGTCCTTCAACACTTGAAAAAAATGTGTCAGCACCTCTGGTCTCCGTGGTTTCAGATGATAAATGCACTGTCATTCAAAGGCAATGTTACACAGTAGGCAGTATATTATATGGTTACACATAAGATCCTTCTCTTTATTTTTTTATTTTTTAGAGTATAAATCTGGATTAAAACAAAAGAATTGCAAATGATACAGAATTTCACTTAATACAGAAATATGAAGTTCACAGTGTTTGTTTTAATGCATTTCTTTTTTCTTTCTTCTTCCAACATTTTA
>NW_004524600.1:14628076-14629226 GCF_000260255.1 Octodon degus
ACTGGCAATGTCAGAAATTGTTGACCTGGGTCCCCTACAGCTCAACATAACAGCATGGCTTTACTTCTTATACTCATTCTTTAACTTTTCTGCTGGATGGTTAAGACCAAAGTAAAGTGGGTCCTATGCAACAAGAGTTCTAGCTTTTGGGTCTGATAAAGTCAGTGAAATCCCCTCAGGACTTATCCTGAGATTCTGTACCTCAAACTGTAGAACCTTTGTCAGTGTCAGCTATGTGGATGAATCACTGTCATTGCATGGCCAATGAGCTCTTTGTGAAAGCCTGAGAGAATATTTTCTCTCCATGTGACTCTCCTTAGGCACACTCTACACTATTAACCACTTTCCTCTTTGGAACCAAAATCAACTTCATCAGAAAATTGGGACACAACGGAGTTACATGATGTTACAGCCCAAGTTCTCAAATGTCCTGAGTCTTAAGTGACCTCAGAAGGCTAGGGCCAAAATGTTGGCTTTCTTTGAGGCCCTACTTTTTCTCTAATATTGGTCTGCAAACGTAGGTTGTTAACCATCCAGAAGACAAGCTTTTTATTATCACCATACAAAGTAGACAGTTAAGTTTAACCTCACTATCTGTTTGAATATCAAACATCTTAGACATAAAATGGAATAGATATTTTTCATCAAATATTGATATGTTGAAATTTAAGTCCCTACAGAATATGATGAAAAAAATTAAAAATTAGAATATATTTTTAAAAATAGGCATAAAGAATTATATACTTCTTATGTTTACACATAAGTCCAAAAATCTAACCATATACAAGTTGAAGCAGGACAGTCCCACAATATTTCTTTTCCTGTCTCTTGCCCTCATTCACCACCCCCTTCGTTTTGAGCAATCATCTACCCAAGAGACAGCACAGCAGCAACTGGCATGTCATGACAAACAGCCCATATTCAGAAGACCAGAATGACAGGCACTCCAATCATGAAACTACTATTACAGATACCATCTTCAGTGCAATTGCTTAGTTCACAGATATCAGTATATACAGTTAGTCAGTGTGAGACTCTTTCCAATTAACTACTAGATTAAAAAATCTTCTGAAGATTCTCAGGATCATTGCCTTGCCCATCTTCTACATATAACTGTATGGCTTGACATTGTCATGTTTCCTAGCTCTTC
>NW_004524600.1:14630751-14632604 GCF_000260255.1 Octodon degus
TAAATTTTAGGAATGATTTCTCAGTGAGTGTGAGGTATGTCAGTGGTAGTCTGATAGGGATTGCATTAAATCTGTACAGCAATTTTGGGATTATGGCCATCTTCACAATGTTGGTTCTTCCTATCCAGGAGCATGGAATATATTTCCATTTTCTGAAATCCTCTACGATCTCTTTTTTCAGAGTACTGTAATTTTCCTTGAAAAGATCCTTGACTTCTTTAGTTAGATTAATTTCAAGGTATGTCATTTTCCTCGGTGCTATTGTAAAAGGTATTGTTTCTATAATTTCCCTCTCGGTGTGTTTGTTGTCTGTGTAGAGGAATGCCATTGACTTTTGGGTATTGACTTTATAACCTGCTATGCTACTGAATTTCTGTATTAATTCTGGTAGCTTCTTGACGGAGATTTTTGGGTCTTCCAAGTAAAGTATCATATCATCTGCAAATAAAGATAATTTAACTTCTTCTTTGCCTATTCTTTTTCCTTTTATTTCTTTCTCTTGTCTAATGGCTGTAGCTAATGATTCCAGAACTATATTGAATAGGAGTGGTGATAGAGGACATCCTTGTCTTTAACCAGATTTAAGAGTAAAAGATTTCAGTTTTTCCCCTTTTAGGATTATGTTCGCCGTTAGGTTTTCATAAATGGCTTTTACCAGATTGAAGTTGAGGCCATCCATTCTAATTTTCTGTAGGACTTTGAACATGAATGAGTGTTGGACTTTGTCAAAAGCCTTTTCTGCATCAATTGAGTTTATCAGGTCGTTTTTAGTTTTGCTCTATTTACATAGTGTATTACATTGATGTATTTTCAAATATTGAACCATCCTTGCATCCCTGGGATGAATCCTACCTGGTCATGGTGTATGATCTTCTTGATGATTTGATGTATTCTATTTGCTAGCATTCTATTGAGGATTTTGGCATCTATGTTCATGAAGGAAATAGGCCTGTAGTTCTCTTTCTTAGTTGCATCTTTCCCTGGTTTTGGTATCAATATAATACTTGCCTCAAGGAATGATTTTGGGAGGATTGCTTCCTTTTCAATTTCATGGAAGAGTTTGAGGAGTATAGGGACTACATCTTCTGTAAATGTCTTGTAGAATACAGCTGTGAATCCACCCAGACTGGGATTTCTTTGCAGGTAGGTTTTTAATTACATCACGTATATCCTTGTCTGTTATTGAGCTATTGAGATTGGTTATATCTTGTGGATTCAGTTGTGGTAATTTGTACCTTTCTAGGCATCTGTCCATTTCTTCTGTGTCTTCTATTCTGTGAGAGTAATGATTCTCAAAGTAGCTATTGATAATCTTCTGAATTTCCACTGAGTCTGTTGTAATTACACCCTTTTCATTCCTTTTTGCTTCTGTTTGAATTTTTTATTTCCTCTGTTTGATGAGGTTAGCTAGGGGCTTATCAATTTTAATTAATCTTTCAAAGAACTAGCTTTTTGCCTTTTTAAATCTTTGAATTGTTTTCATTGTCTCAGTAGCATTAATTTTTGCTCTAAACTTTATGATTACCTCCTGTCTTTGGGCTCTGGGTTTGGTTTGCTCTTCCTTTTCTAGTTGTTGAAGGTGCAGCATTGGGGTAGTTATTTGTTCCCGTTCTGTGTACCTTCACAGCTAGTTATTTGTTCCTAATGTGTACGTTCACAGCTAGGAATGTCCCTCTGAGAACTGCTTTCATTGTATCCCATAAATTACGATAAGTTGTGATTAAATTTTCATTGAATTGTAGATGCTGTTAATTTTCTTGTTTAATTTCATCTGTGACCCATTGGTTGCTGAGTAGGGTGTCATTTAATTTCCATGTATTGAAAGTTCTTTTCTGGTTTCTTTTGTCATTTAT
>NW_004524600.1:14633199-14644293 GCF_000260255.1 Octodon degus
TGGATTTTGTTTCCTAATCCACTGTGCCAGTCTATTTCTCTTAATTGGTGAATTGATTCCATTTACATTGATGGTTAGAATTGAGATGTATTGACTTACAGTTGCCATGGTATTTACCGGTTATCGTTTCCTCCTTTTTCTCCTGTGTTTAATTCCTTACCCTATTTAGTTGGTTGCTTCTGATCTCATTCGTGGAGTTCTGATCATTTTGGTCCCTCTCTAGAACATCTTTCAGTATCCTGTGTAAGGTTGGCTTTGTCATCGCGAAATTCTTTAGCTGTCCTTTGTCATGGAAGTATTTCACTTCTCCATCAAACTTGAAAGGGAATTTTGCAGGGTATAGTAGTCTGGGCTGGAATTTGTTTTCATAGAGGACTTGAAGTACTCTGCTCCATGTTCTTCTTGCCTGCCTGGTTTGTAAAGAGAAGTCTGCCGTAATTCTGATGGGTTTTCATTTGAATGTGATCTGCTTCTTTCCTGTAGCCACTTTCAGTAGGTTGTTCTTGTGCTGAATTTCTGGGATCTTGACTATTATATGTCTCGGTGTGACTTTCATTGGGTTGAGGTTACTGGGCATTCTGTATGCCTCAGTTACCTGATTGCCAGATTGTATCCTCATATTTGGGAAGTTTTCTGCTATTACTTCTGCTCATATTTTTTTAATGTCATTTGTATTGACTCCTTTCTCATTGATGCCTATTAGTCTCACATTGTTCATCTTTGCATCATCTTGCAGGTGATTGATTATTCTTTCCTGCATCCTTGTTATTTTTAAGAGAACCTTTCTTACCTTTACACTAGCTGCACAAGCATCTTCAAGATCTGAGACTCTGTCTTCACATTCACTTAAACGGTTTTGCAAGCTTGTAATTGAGATTTTAAGTTCCTCTATATCTGTTTGACTCTGCTTCATGCGATCTATTTCTTTCCTGTATTGCTGATTCAAGGAATCCGTCATTTTTCTAATATCCTCTTTTTTTAATCAATATCTTCTTTAGAAGCAGTTATAAATTCTTTTACTGCAGTGTTTTTTTCAGATTGCGTTTCCTCTCTGTGTTTCTGTAGTTGCCTCTTTACTTCAGAGACTATGAGTTCTGAGAGTTCTTTTTATATTTCATAAAAGAATTACGCTCTTATTTCCTCTATATCTTTCTGCTGTTGCTTATTAAGTATCGTCGCTATTAATTCATGCATTTGAGCCGAGCTGATGTCCTCCGCACTTGTTCTGGGTGGGCACTGGGTCCCTCCATATGTTTCTGCATTTGATTCTTTAGTGCAGATGTTATTAATTCGGGGATTTCTTTTTTTTTTAATTTCCAAACTGAGGTCCTCTATACCTTTCTGCAGCTGTTTCTTTATTTCAGAAGCCGTTGATTCATTGCTTTCAGCTCTGTATTTTCCTATTTGTTCTGTGTTAGTGTTCTCTGCACTTGTTACAGGTGGGCTTGGCTTCTGAGGTTGCATATTGTTCCTTCTCATCATTTTGTGTAGCACTGTCTTCTCACCTTTGTTGTAGATCTTTGTTGTAGTTATAACCTTCTCACATACTGAAGTTCAGGTGCAGCTCTACAAAGTTTGGGTTTGACTTCTTTAGTTACATTAATTCCAAGGTATTTCTTTTACCTTGGTGCTGTTGTAAAAGGTGTTGTTTCTATAATTTTCCTCTCAGTGTTTTTGTTGTCTGTGTAGAGGTATGTTATTGACTTTTAGTTATTAACTTTACAACCTGCTATGCTACTGAATTTCTGTATTAATTCTAGTAGCTTCTTGGTGGAGTTTTTTCGGTCTTCCAAGTAAAGTATCTTGTCATCTGCAAATAAATATAATTTAACTTCTTCTTTACTTATTCTTATTCCTTTTATTTCTTTCTCCTTTCTAATGGCTGTAGCTAATTATTCCAGAACTATATTGAATAGTAGAGGTGAGAGAGGACCTCCTTGTCTTGTACCAGATCTAAAAATAAAAGATCAGATTTTCCCCATTTAGGATAATGTTATCCGTTGGGTTTTCATAATTGGCTTTTACCAGATTGAAGTAGAGGCCATCTATTCCAATTTTCTGTAGGACTTTGGACATGAATGAGTGTTGGACTTTGTCAAAAGCCTTTTCTGCATCAATGGAGGTGATCATGTTGTTTTTATTTTTCGCTCTATAGATGATAGATTTTCAACTATTGAACCATCCTTGCATCCCTGGTATGAATCCTACCTGCTCATGGTGTATGATTTGTTGATGATTTGCTGTATTCTATTTGCTATGATTTTATTGAGGATTTTAGCATCCATGTTCATGAGGGAGTTTGGCCTATAGTTCTCTTTCTTAGTTGTGTCTTTCCCTGGTTTTGCTATCAGTATAATACTTGCCTCCAGGAATGATTTTGTTGGGATTTGCTTCCTTTTCAATTTCATGGAAGTGTTTGAGGAGTATACGGAGTACATCTTCTGTAAATGTCTTGTAAAATTCAGCTGTGAATCCATCCAGACCGGGACCTTTCTTTGGCGGTAGGTTTTTAATTACATCTCGTATTTCATTTGCTGTTATTGGGCTATACTGAGAGTGGTTATATGTTGTCGATTCAGTTGTTGTAGTTTGTACCTTTCTAGGCATCTGTCCATTTCTTCTGTGTCTTCCATTCTGTGAGAGTAATGATTCTCAAAGTAGCTATTGATAATCTTCTGAATTTCCACTGAGTCTGTGGTAATTACACTCTTTTCATTCCTTATTGCTTCTGCTTGAATTTTTTCTTTCCTCTGATGAGGTTAGCTAGGGGCTTATCAATTTTATTTAGTCTTTCAAAAAACCAGCTTTTTGCTTTTTTAATTCTTTGAATTGTTTTGTTCACCTCAATTGAACTAATTTTAAAAAGTCTTATTTCTTCCTGAGATTTCTCTGTTCTTATATTTATTTCCTAAAGATAAATTTGGGGGTGGTATTATAATTTTTATATTTTTTCTTTGATTTTTTATTTATTGATTCATTTTTTCATTTAGGACATGGTCTACAGGGTATCACCACACATATCAGACTCATAGTGATTCTCCTGTTTTCAATGTCCTAACCACTGGGGTCGTAGGAACTCGTCACCAAACTCAGTCTCAATTGCAATCTCAGGGTGCCCATTTGGCGAGGCCAGCAGGAATGCTGGGGATCAAACCCCAGTTGTTGCATCTGCCTAAGCCAGTGCTTTAATCCACTAAGATACCTAGCCGGCCTATGCGTTTTTTTTTTTTTTTTGTTTGTTTGTTTGTTTACTTTATTTATTTATTTATTTTTTACTGTAAGATAGATTTTATATATATCCTGAAACATTTATGTAGTGATCGCCAACTGGTGATCTACTTGCTATGCTCAGATGAACCAAACTAGTTTGTATTATGTGTGGGAAGGCCTTCCTGAGGATTGTTATCTGATGCACAAAATGCAGCACTGGAGATACTGTTGAGAGGCTGTTAAATAAGCTGTTTGGAGAACATGTTGGGAAGCTGTTAGAAGCCATTTGTTCTCTTCAGCTATTCTGCTGTGGGACATTTCCATGCTTGCTGTTCTAACTTGGCTCACTACAAAGCAGGAGTTCAGGCTGTTGTTGTCACTGAAGATGGCTGTGGGTCTTTTTTGGGGAGGTCTGGTCCTCACCCTAATCATAGCTTCCTGGGTCTGGAAGGGAAGATGGATCACTGCTGTCTCCTGGAGAAGCTCATCACACTGACTTTCCTCAAAGGTGCTCCACTGTTCTCATCCTTAAAAAAGCTTACTACGTCACTGTCGCTGAGGTTGACTGTGTCACTTTTCAGGGGAGCTCTGTTTCTTTTCCTGATCTTTGTTTTCTGTGTTCCATTCAGATCACTCAGGCCGCAAGCACAGATCCTTTATCCTACTGGCTCAGACTTTCCAGCCCCCAGCACTGACTTTTCGGCCTTCCCAGTGCAGATCCATGATACAGGTCTTCATGAGACATTTTCCTGACTTGTGAGAAGCTTTATTATGAGCTCTCAATCTTCAAGTGGACTCATGTAATACATTAACATCCAGGCCCTCAGCTGCACTGTTTGGTATTTAGTGTGTAAACATCTGTATTGAACTGTTTGTATATGATTCTTTCGGTGAGTGATTATAAAATAATTCTACAAAAACGTGTCTTGTATTGTATTGTTTTCCTTTAAGAACCACAAATCATGATAATTTTTGAAATATTAAATTATATTATCTATGAAAATTGCTCCAAAATATTTTGATAGAGAAGTATGAGAAAAATTTCTAAAACTAATTTAGTCACAAATGAATGACTGTATTTGCTAAGAGAGCAGTACATGGCAGTTATTTGTCATATTACTCTCCTCACTTTCTCATTCTTTTTGTATAATTCATAATAGAAATACTGAGAAAATAAAAATATTGATAAATAATTATATATTTGTAAGATATATGAATGGCATAAAGAAATTACTTACTTAGAAAATCTATTTCTCACTTTTACTGAATCTAGAAAAATAAATTAAAAAGTACTTCCTTTGACTTAGTGCTAATTGGCAAACAAGTTCATATGTTTCTGGATAGTGAATTTTATGACTGTTTCCTGTATTTTCCTCTTGTTTATAAGACTTAAAATCAAAATATGGAATGAATTATCTTCTAAAAAAGACCATCATTATATATACTAGTATAAATCATAAATATGCTTAAGTACATCCAGTTTCATATATATATATATATATATATATATATATATCATGTATAAATATTTAGTACCAAATTTATTGACATATCATGAGATTCATGCAAATTATCTTTGGTCTCTACAAATACAAAAAAAAAAAGTGGTGGCTCTGAGACTCCAGATATTTAATAATTGGCGAAATGCTAAAGTGTGTATACAGTCTTTGGTGAAAAAGTATTATTCACCAATACTTTACATTGAAAACACATCTTTATATATTTTATTCTTTATGTTTTATCTTTTTGTATTTATGCTTTTATTAATTTGTACATGCAAGGTGATTTTGATAAGTCTACATAGTTGGGATACACAAACCATCATTTCCCTTGCAAGCTAAGCATATTTTTGCTCTGTAGTTTATGTATAGTCTATCAATTTATTTATTTCTTCCATTTTTTTGTACCAGTGGTGGAACTTAGGACTGTACACTTGCCAGGCAGGTGTTTATGCCACTGAGCTATACTCCTGGCATTAGTCAATCAATTACAATTTGTCTTCTTGGAACAATGTATAAAACATAAAACGTAACTTGTAATAATATTTATAATAAAATATATTTTTATAGTTTTACATACTTATGTATAATTTTTCTTCATCTTATCTGTGATATATAAATATTTCATTCTTGGATACAGAAAATTATATTCATATATTCATAAAAATGAAGGAGAAAGAAGTATTTCCCTCACTGATTTCATTTCAGTACCATAATTGAGTGACAAAGAAAAATATTAAGAATAAGGGCTTTCTATTTTCTTCCACCTGTACATTGCTTAGGTACAGTTTTGCATTTCAACCCCTGGGAATAAACATCTCTCCAGTGTACTAGACCCTGAGGGAAAAGTGTTAGTGAGAAGTTGCTCTTGCTTATGGTGTTTATCAGCCTGGCTCTAGGGACAAAAAGATGCATGCACAAGCTAAACGGAGGTCATCCAGAGGTGAGAAAAGTTCACACAAAGGTAACTCTTTCTGGGATAAATTAAGGAACTTCTGGTAAGTTTATAGTGGGCACATGCGGACTACCTATATTATAGGACTATAATCAACTAACTATTGGTTTCCCACTTCAGACATTGAGTGCTTGCATTTATTCACATTTAAAATAACCTGGACTAACTGAAGTGTTCTTGAAAATAAATTTAAACTTCTCATTAAAATGCTAGAGTAGCACATCTATCTTACTGAAGATGAAATTTTATCTGGCTTTTGGTGGTATAATTATAGATGAGAGATCATTTTTGGTGAACACGTTTCTAAAAATACTTTCCCAAGCAGAAATGTAGTTAATTAATAAGTGAACAGAATAAAAGTGAGTGTGACAGTGCAGCTGTTATATTCATAGGCTATGTGTGAAAAAATAAACTATAGGAAATATATATTTAAACTTAAAAATAATGAAATGATAACTTATACTTTCAGAGATCTCTATAATAAATCAGAAATTCTATGTAGTACTGCACAAAAAACTTATGAACACAGTAAGACCTACTGGGAAGTGACTAATCTGACATTATATCATTTCTGAAACAATAGTTTTGAAGCTATAACAGCTCTATATGGTTCTAAAGCATTTTATATGTCAAATAAATTACTGAAACTTTCCCATTTTGAATAACATTTATAATATTGATGACTTGGGTTATGTTTAGCAAAAACAAAACAATAATAAAACGTCTCTGAATTTAAGAACTTATTTATAGTTAATTTCAGTTGCATTTGATCTAAAAAATGAATTTCTAAATAATCACTTTTGACATTAATAACTAGCTTTTATTGCCTAAATAATTAGTAAGTCTATTTTCTTTCTCCTATTGATGATCAGCAACAGGTTGTAGATTTTGAGTTTCAGAATTTGCAATACAGGAGGCCAGGTAGATGGCCTAGTAGAATAAGTACTTGCCTGGCAAGCACAAGGGCCTGAGTTCAATTCCTGGTTTTACAAAAAGAAAAAAATTGGAATACATCTTGACTTTCAGTCTAATTTTTCATCACTACATAAACTATCATGCACGAAGTGGTCAATAAAATATTTTCTTCGCGAAGTTACATAACGTGTGTTGAACAACAAGAAGTCTAGGCACTGGTCCATGTGGTCAATATGATGTAGCACACATTTCTTTTCACATTCTATAACATTTGCGCTTTTACATTTACAATTTTATTAGTACTACATGTCTGCTGAGGAAAATGATTACAATTATTGAGGTGAGTTAGTACATGTACATAACACATCATAATTCTTTCTAATTCCACCTTGCTTTTTTCTTCTGTAGATCCTATTTCACTTGCCAAGAATCTATTTCCCTATTGTATACAGTAGACCCCAAAATAGGAACATTTACGCAGTGAACTCTCACACGTACAAATGGACCCCTCATTAGGGAAATTCACTGATGCAGACAAACCATGCAACTAGCTCATGTGTCTGCCAGACATTGTCAGATTTGTGCTACTGTATGCTTACTGTTCAGTATAAAACGTACAGTACTACAATACAGTTAGCAACTTATTGTATTTGTTTTTTTATGCTTTTCATTATACATTTGTGTCAAAAGTACATAAGATGCACTTTACTGCAATTATGATCAAAATCAACTCACAAATGTTCTCCTGGAATAGAATTATTTTGTAAGTTGGGTACTTATTGTATTATCCAAATTTTTATACTTTGGCTTTTTCACATAAGAAAACCCATGTAATATTTATGCTTGGGCTTCTCATTTATTTCACTTAGTATTATCATCTCAAGATGTAACCTTTTTTGGCATGACTCAAGTTTATCTTTCTTTATGAAAGAGTAGCACTGCTTTGTGCTTATATTGTATGCCACATTTTCTATTGCTTTCATCTGTTGGACACATAAGCCGCTTCAAACCTTTAGTTATTATGAGTTGTGTTGATGTGAACATGAATAGCATTGTAAGATGATATTCTACTTCTTCAAAAAAATACCTAGAAAGGAGCTAGCCACATCAAATGGAATCTATATTTTTAATTTCTTGAGGAACTCCAATCTGATTTTCATAGTAGCTGACTACATTCTCAAAAACAATGAAGAAGGGCTCTTTTTTCTCTGTAGCCTCAGCAACATCTATTATTTTATTTTCTGATGATAGCCATTCTTTCTGGATTAAGATGGAATATCAGTGCTGTTTGAACTTGCATTTTTAAGATGGCCCCAGGGTTATTTGTCATTTTTCATGCATTTATTGGTTGCCAGAACTTCAGAGAAAGTGCCTATTTGTTTCAATTGTCTGTTTTATTGGATCTTTTATTTGTGGTGTCTAATTTTCTGAACTCCTCAGATAATCTAGATAATAGTGCTCTTGTTCTGTCTAAGGAGTAGCTGGCAAATATTTTCCCATTTGCTGTTGGTGTGCTCAAATATTTTCCCATTTGCTGTTGGTGTGCTCAATTTATCACTTATTTGCTTTGCTGTTCAGCAGCTTTTCAATTTGATACAATTCTATTTATTGATCCTTAATGTTACTTACTGTTCAATCAGGATCATTTAATAAAGTCCCAACTTACTGTCTATGTTTTTATATGCAAACATCTTTGATAGCTGTACCTGTTTTATCTTCCAGGAGATTAAGTGTTTGATTTTTATTTATTTATTTATTTATTTTTTGTTTTATTTATTTATTTTTTGGCAGAACTGGGGATTGAACTCAGGCCCTTGCACTTACCAAGGAAGTGCTTATTCTACTGAACCGTCTCCCCAGCCCAAAGTTTTTGATTTTTAGTATCTAGGTTTTTTGACACATTTATTCAATAAATGATGAGAAATGTCTTCTACATGTGTATAGCCAATAAAGTTTCCTTTTTCTTTTCCAGTGTATGTTTTTGGACCTTTTCTCAAAGACCCAATGACCATATCTTCCTGTAGTTGTTTCTGCATCCATAATTCTGTTCTACTCCTGACCCTTGTGTCTGTTTTTGTGCAAACACTGTGCAGATTTTAGTCACTTTGTGCAATAGCTTGGAACTCAGGGTTGCCATGCTGCCTGCTTTAATCTCACTTTCCAGGATTGTTTTCTTAAAGCAATTTTTAGTTTTTAAAGTGAGTACAAATTAGAATTAAAACAAAAAAATTACTCGTGATACAGAATTTTGCTTAACAGAGTAATATGACTTTCACAGTATTGTAATACCTAATGTTGTCTTCCAATCAGTTATTCATATTGCCAGATATATGAATGTAAAATAAGAAAAAAAGAAAAAAATATATAAAAATTAAGAAGAGAAAATGTACAAGCAATTGAGAGAAGGAAATGAAACCAATTAAAGCATTAACTGCTTCTTTCCAGAGAACAGCAGAAAAATGCAGTATAGTTTCCAAAACTATCCTCCTTACATACAGAGATAAATCTCTTTCCCTCACTCCTCCTGTCCTCCTCAACTAGTAATTCTTTTTTTTTGAATAAGTTCATTCCTATTTTCCAGTATCTATTGTACCTTTAGATTCTGTTGTTCTCTTGTAGGTTCTCACACTAAAGAGACAATGGGATGTTTGCACATGCGGGTGTGATTTTTCTTTCCTTTTTTAAGTTAAGAGTATATTCTCTAGTTGCATCCACTTTCCTACAATAAATTAAAATTTACCCTGTTTTATAGCCAAATAATTCTCTGTTGTGCAAAAATACCACGTCTGCATCCATGCTGCAGTTGACGGGCATCTGAGTTGTTTCTAGGAATTAGCTATTACAAATTGCTGTGTTATAAAAATGGGTATGCTGTGGTATAAGGCTTTGCTTTTCTGTCTCTTCACTTAATACTAAACAGGGAGATAGATCTTTTGCCAATGGGAAGAGGACAAAAAGGTAGAGGGAGAAGTGTGGGCAAAGGGACAGAAAAAGAGTTAGGATGTGTTACTTCCATGTCCTAACTGCGCAGGATGAGAGTAACCCAATATATATTTTAAACATATACTAAAACAATTTTTTTTTTCTTTTTGGTACCAAGGTTGAACTCAGGACACTGAGTTTGCTAGACAGGTACTTATGACACTGAGCTATCTCCATAACTAGAGAATTAATTAATTAAAAGAATTTTTTTTTAGTTGTGAAGGACGTTGTTGGGGTATTGATGAGTTGCATTGAATCTATTTATTAGTTTTGGTGTTGTAGCTATTTTCAGTTCTTCTTCTCTTGCAACAGGGATATCTGGCCACTTTTTGATGTCCTCTTTGATCCAGTTCTTCAGCATACTATCATTTTTATTATAGAGGCTTTTCACTTCCTTGTTTAGGCTAATTCCTAAGAATTTCAATTTTCTTGAAGCTATTGTGCTAGTATTGTTATACTAATTTCTTTCTGCATGGTTTCATTACTAGAATAGAAAAATGCTATTTACTTTTTCATGTTGATTTGTTTCCTGCTACACTGCTGTTTTTGTTTATTGGTACTAAGAAACTTTCAGAGGAATCCTTCACATTTATGTTTGATCAAATAAAATAACATATACACCCACAATCCTTTTTGCAACAGGATTTTCTTTAAGGGGTTTTTATCTTCAGATTTCCTGCAAACTCACTGGCAAGTGACAAACCAAATACAGCAAAACAAATTCAAATGGACTGTGCTCCTTCCTGACATCCTTGCAAACAAAATCAAAGTCTCTAGAGAAATACTGAATTCCCATGCACTTCAGTTCAAGAACTTCAGAGTTACCCCATAAGCTATTTGGAAGTAAGCAAGATTGAATCACTAAAGTAAATGCATTTAGAATAGGTAAAATTTACATTTTATCTGAAAACAACCGTAGGCTTTCTATCAATGCTAGAAAATTGAAACATTTGCTTTCATCAAAATATTTCATTTGATTAACCTACATAAGCCCCTTGTGAGAATTAGAATATTATGTCCTCTTTTTTATTTTTTTATTATTGTTGTATTTAGTACAGAATCTACAGGGTCTCACTACACAGACTGGACTTGTAGTGATCCTCCTGTTTTCAGGTTCTCAAGCTCTGGGATTACAGACGTGCGACACCATGCCCAGTCTCAATTGCGGTCTCAGCACACCCCAGGGACAGAGCCAACATGCTTATTTGTATTTTGCACTTTGTGTAAGATGATTTACTTCTGTATTCAATATGTAATTTTAAAAAATAATAATTTATCAATTCATATTATCTAATGAGTAATGACAAGAAAAGTTTAAACTTGCTTTGTCATTTTTAAGGACTCAGGCTAATTATCTTAGAGACTTATTGTCACCACATGTGTCCTCTATGGATCGTATAACATAAATTATCTATAACTGGGAAATCAGCTGGCAATTGTAAGTGTCCAAAATCTAAAATTTCTTCTAGTAAATTGTTTTTTTTTTTTTGCACTTTAGTTATTGACAATATTTTTATTGAAATTAATATATTA
>NW_004524600.1:14651128-14652124 GCF_000260255.1 Octodon degus
TTTTCTAATGGTGTTTGTAAGTAGGATCACAAGTCTGCATCTTGTACAGCAATTAACCACTAAGAAGAATATGTGCAGTGTATTATTTGTTGAAAAAAAAATAAAATAAACAAAAAAATAAAAATAAACTACTCTACTTAGAGGGTCTCTGCTGTCCACTTCTTTTGAATGCTACTACAGTTTTTAAATAATAATTGATGTCATTGTGTTGTGTTTATGATGCTAAAGTGATTTACTTATTAAATTTACATATGAGGACTCATGTATACAAATCTATATGCTATATATATTAGAGCAAACATATGAATGATAATTATATTACCTAATTTTTTATTCTAGTGTTCTAAATATTAACAGAATAACTTATAATTAGTTTTTTTAGGATATTAAAAGTTAGTTTTTAAAATGTAATTTTTCATAATCAATTATGTAGAACCATTAGACAATTTTTTTTTTGTCTTTTTGAGACAGGGTTTCACTATGCAGTTCAAGCTAGACTTAACTCACTTTGTAGCCCAGGATGACCTTGAACTCGAAGTGATTCTCCTGCCTCAACCTTCTGAGTGCTGGTATTAAAGGTTTACACCATAACACCTGCCTAGGTACCTAAATGCTTTTTCAAGTTCATGGAAGGATCATATATAAAAATACTTTTTATAATGGGCTTAATATATATTAACATAGCAGTGTGATATGTTGAAATTATTCACACACATTGACACATCTCTGTTGTTTCTGCATTGACTGAAGGATTTTGCATTGGTCATTTGTCTATTTTTCATGATATAAGCTGTATTTATAACTTCAGGATGGATAAAATTAATGTTGAAAGTCATTGCATGCATTTACAAAAGCTTGATCTTTCTACACACCTTTAAAGCTTCTGTGTGTTTTTTGACCACTGAATTTAACTTGGCAGATCTCAATTTTCTTATCAGTAAAAATTAGAAAATTGTCCACATAGTAAAATTAATGACTAGTAGCATATAAAATTAA
>NW_004524600.1:14652224-14692674 GCF_000260255.1 Octodon degus
AGTATAAATAGTTGGCTTTTTAATTCTAAATTATTAGATGTTGTAACATTATATTACTTCATGTATTCAAAAGCCATTTTGATCACTTACTAGCAAAAAGCAAACTCTAAAATCTTGCTTGAGGATCTTCCACAATCCAATGTCAAAGCTTTCAAGCATAATTTGAATGTCATTTTATCCAATTATTGCAGAATGAGTCACACTCATGGATGTCATGGGAGCCAAAAATCAACCATTTTGACAATAATCATTAACACTGACCTGCTTTCTGCCGCTGTCTTTCTGGTTGTCCCTTGCCTAGAATATTCTGAAAGGAAATTACATCTATGTTTTATCTATGCTGGTTTTCTGTATGTTCTTATTTCTGAGACTTTAGTGCTGTATCTCAAAAATCTGAGTTGAAATTAAGCCCAAGTGTAAGACACAATGAAAAATCATGCTAAGAACACTTGAGCCTAAATTCCACACAATGCTAGAGCTGCCATGCTATTAAATATAAACACATTTCCTAGTTTACTGAATCTGAGAAGACAATTGATATTTTTAAACTTTTAAATTACAAATGTCATGAAAACAATTCCAGTGATTCTTTTCTTGAATCTAATATAGAACAAGACTTAGAAAAAAAAATGGAACTTCCATTCCTCTAATTACTATATAGGATGTTAAGTATAACATGTCCAACAAACACAAATTTGGTAAAACTATGAGCCTTTTTCTAATTAAATTCTGCTCATGAGAAAATAGTTGATCATCCTTAGTTTTCTTGAATTACTCCCCCAAAATATACTAATAAACCAAACTATTTGACAATGATAAATATACATTGTAGTTATTAAAAACGTTTTTAAAAATGTATTTGATACAGGGTCTCCTTATGCAGCTCAGACTCACAGTGATCCTCCTGTTTTCAGCCTCTCCACTGCTGGGATTACAGACGTGTGCCACTACACCAATTCTCGGTAACCAGCTCAGCACAGCCTGGGTGATGTCTGCATGGCTCTGGTGCTGGGAATCAAGCCTAATCACTGTGCTTCCCTAATCAAGTGTTTAGTTGACTGAGCTAACTTGATGGCCCTAAAAACTCTTTTGATGTATTAAATATAGAATGTTTTATTTTGAAATGTAGATGATCAGTTGCAAAACTGTAAATCTATATGCACAGGTTATCATAAATTAGGTAATCCCTGGTTTACCTTGAAGGAAAAGCTCAGAGGATTAAGTCACACAATAGGACCAGATTTCAAGCCTATATTTTCTTTTCAGTGTAACATCTTTCTTCACCAATACTGCCTTTAAATTTTTAAAAATGTAAACCTAATCTTTCAGTGTCTCATAGCAATTTTTATTGCTAACTTTCTCATATAAGTAAAATGATATTAAATTAGACTTACAGCATGACAAAATGAGAAGCCCTACAAATTTTCTCACCAGCAAAATTGGTGAAAATTACTTAAAAACAGCTATTTAAGATCTCAGGAAATTGTCTTAAACACAGAGGAAATAAAGAGACATTTATTTACAAAGAACTATTCAAATGCAACAAGAATCTAAGGAATTTGAACTGAAATCACTCTTTTCCCAGCTCTTAGTCAGAGAGTTACATTTCTAAGAGGATCAGGGATATGTTGCCAACATGGAGAAGGTTCCTTCTTCTAATTATAAATTGTAAATGATATGTTTATCTTTGGGGCCATAGGTGATAATTATTTTTGTCCAAGCTCAAAATGTAAGGATTTTTTTAATGAGTGAGATAGAATATAAGTTTGCTGCTTACTGTTTTATCTATGAGGCAAACATTTGCTAAAACATTGGTATAAATCAGAGAGAACCACAACAAAGACATTTCTCTTTCCATTCCTAGATCCTGAAACATGACTCAGAAAAACATTTCATCATACACAGAACTTATACTCACTTCATAAAGCAACTGTGTTTCTTTATTTACTTGCATTAAAGTGTGCAGAAATTCATGCCTCAAAAACACAAGAGGTTGTGGTTAAAGGACATTGAGAGATTATTAGAAGCATTGGACAATAGAATAAATTGTATGAAAACTGCTTTGCTTGAGAAAATAAAGGGTGAAATACCTTCTGGGAGCTTACTTCGAATCAGAAAAGAAAGCTACATGGTGCAAGGCAGGTGAGATAGCTCAGTGGTATAAAGCACCTGGGTAGGCAAGCTTAGGCAAAGCACAGGCACCTAAGTTCAATCCTCAGCATCACATGCTTGCCAGCCCCACACTAAGAGTGGGCTGAGAAAGCCACAAAACAAAATAAAACCCCAAAACTACATGATTTGGAGAGACTCTATCTCTTTGTACATGTTTTGAGTCAAACTGAGAGTGACACGATATCATATTGAACAGGAAAAGATTGAGACAAAGAGAAGGAACAAAATGCATTCTCAGGCCATGAGTCCACCAAGAATAAATGCTGCAAACACTAGCATACAAGAAATTGGGAATCACACAGCTGAAATCTCTGAATTAATAGTGTCTGAAGTAAAGAAACAACTGCAGAAAGGTATAGAGGAAATCAGATCAAAAATAATCTCTAAAGTAAAAAAAAGAAATGATAACTATATTGAAAGAATTATGAAATGCTTCTAAGGAAGACATTGAATAAAAAAGTAGAAGAGAATAGAAAATGATGGAATCCTTGAATGAACAATATAGAAAAAAAAATTGAGACGATGAAGCAGATGCAAAAAGATATACAGGAAATAAAAACATCAATCACAGTCTTGCAAAACCTTTTGAATGAAAGTGAACATAGAGTTTCTGATCTTGAAGACACTGTTGTGCCTAGTGAAAAGTTAAGACAAGATCACTTAAAAACAAGTAGGATGCAGCAAAAAGTAATTCAACATCTGCAAGACGATGCAAAGATGAACAATGTGAGATTAATAGGCATCAATGAGAAAGCAGGAGTCAATACAAATGATATAAAAAGAGTGTGGGCAGAAGTAATAGCAGAAAACTTTACAAATATGGGGAAACAATCAACATTCAGGTAAATGAAGCATATAGAACTCCAAATAACATCATCCCAACTAACGTAACACCAAGACATATAATAGTCAAGATCCTAGAAATTCAACACTAGAACAACATACTGAAAGCTTCTAGAGAAAAGACACAGATCACATTTAAAGGAAAAGGAATCAGAATAATGGCAGACTTATTTTCACAAACCATGAAGTCAAGAAGAGCATGGAGCAGATTACTTCAAGTCCTCTATGAAAACAAATTCTAGCCCAGTTTACTATACACTGAAAAACTCTCTTTGAAGTTTGATGGAGAAGTGAGATACTTCCATGACAAAGAACAACTAAAGAATTTCATGACAACAAAGCCAACCCTATACAGACTACTAAAAGTTATTCTAGAGAAGGACCAAAATGACCAGAACTCCACAAATGAGAATGGAAAGAATCCACCAAATAAGCACACAATTAAACACAGGCGTGAAAAGGGTATTCAACACAAGGTAAATAACATGTCAATCATAATTCAATACATCTCAATTATGACTATCAATGTAAAGGGACTCTATTCACCAATTAAAAGAATAGTAAAAGATTGAAAAGTAAATAGTTCAAAAATGAAAGAAAATTATAATTGAAGAAGGAAGATATGATGACAATCAATAGCTAATTGAAAGTTACAACTAATAGTACAGAAATATTAAAATAAATTAATTTTTAATTTCAGAGCAAAGTGAATAACAATAACAAAAATTTCACTAGAGAGGCTCGGCAATAATTGGGAACACATAGAAGAAGTAATTGGTAAATCTGAATGTGGATAGACAGATTAAGCAGTCTAAAATCAGAGAGAAAAATGAATGAAAGCAGAGTTTCCAAAAGATGTAGATGTTTCATGTGTCTGCAAAGAATAATGGGGATAGTAGGAGAAAAAAAAGGAGAGAGATGAGAAGAAAAATTATTTGAAGAATCAATGTCCTTCAACTTCCAAAATTTATTGCTTTATTCAAGGTATCTCCTGGAAATAAATTTGTTTACTTTTGGCATATCTGGAAGCATATCCATGTTAGCTTGTATGCAGGTTTTTTTATGGGACTTTCTAGAAAAACATTTGAAATGATATGTTATGGCACCGCCTCAGGTCATTATTCCTCATAACACAAGGTCACTTGATAACCTTGATGCTGTCTCCTTGTGAGTGGTGGGTCTTTCTTCACTGCTTTGAAGATTTTCTCCTCTGATTTTTAGCATTGTCATTGTGATACATATGTGGAATATTTTATATTTATCCTACCTTCAGTTCATTGAACTTAAAAAAATAAATAGTACTGACAATCATATAATCAAAAGAATCTCACTAAAACTCGGAGAGATTTATACTAAGAATTCAAGATTGATTTATCATCAACATAAATTAATGTAGTGCATACTACCAATTAATTTTTTCTAAAAATTTACATAATTATATCAATAGCAAAGGAGTAATTACTTAGCCCAATTTAATACTTTTTCACAGTAGCAGTATTTAACAAACTAAGAAGTGAAGGAGACTTACTCAGGTTGATACAAAGCACACATGAGGATATCTATATATCACATGGTACTTAATTGTCAATATCATGCGACTTACATCTTGTTACAACTCTTTTTTTAATAAAATAAGCTGATACAAAAACTGTATTGGACAGATTCTTTTATATGCATATAAAACTTACACCCAAAGCCATGTTTATGCTAGACATTTTTTATTTCAAAATTTCTACTTTGTCATGCACCAGCTCTCTATGAATTGTTTCTTTTTCAACAGATATTTAGCCAAAGTATGTTATTAGGACATTAGGGAAAATAGCTTATATTTTTTAATACTCTATGAGGTAGCACTAAATTGAATTCTTGTTTACTTTACTATAAAAAATTAGCTTGTTTTTAGATTGTCACTTACTTATCTGTTCAAATGTTCAGTGTTTTATCTGTAAAATAGACAAAAATATGCCTTGCACTGCATTGATCTATTTTGGTGGTAAATGAGACAGCGTGTGCATAAGACTTCATGTTGTGAGCAGCTATTTCTATCAGCTTTCTCTTTTCAATATTAAGGATGTTGTAGTCCACAAGGCACAGATCTGACTGAATACGTAGGAGTCCATAGAACGGTTGATCTTATATCTGACAATCCATTTTAGAGTATAAATATGAGAAGAGAATTTGAAAAAGTATTTTTATTGAGAAATTATAAATCAGTTAACAATGCATTATAAGAAAAACATTTTCTTTGTTTTTGCAAAATTAGAGTAGCTTAGTTTAATTCAGACTTTTTATCATCAATCTCTAGATATGAAAGTCATAATGGTTAATCATTTAATTTAGCTTTTTAAAGTAGTAAATACTGAGAAACTACATATAAAGTAAAAATAAATGATTAATACAATTGATAAATTTTCATACATATATATTGCTAAAGCTTAAATATTGTTTTTAAAAATATAATATTCTTGTTGCTATTGTTGTATATCAAAAGATAAAAATATTACCTTAATTGTTTTTATATGTGCTAATAATGATACTTAAATGATTTAATTTTTCCTTTGGAAAATAGAAGTACATGTGGTTGATGAAAATAATCATTTGGCAGTCTCAGTAATTTGTAGACATTTAAAATCATATCACTCTGAATTAGTAAAAAACATAATTATTTCTAAGCCTACCTGGATCATCTTTAATGAATAGACATGAGTCTGGAGTTCTTAAAATGAGTATATTATATTTTACAGGTTAACTATCTTTTTGGCCTTCTAACCTTTAGTGATTGGCTTAGTAAGCTTTGATCTTTTCAGAACTTTCTAAGGTGAATAATGAATTGAATAATCACAAGCAAATGTTCCATATTCTTCTTCTTTATTTGGATAGCATTGGGATTCCTTTAATTCTAAATTTTAACACATACACCTATAAAATGTCTCAACACAGTAGGAGGGCAATTGTGTTTTATTACATCCCTTTTGCTTGTCTCAGTTGCCTCTTCTCAATAAATGTTAGTTGATGGTAATTCCACCATTAAAGGCCTCTCAAATGGCAACATTCTTTACCCTGCAATATTAATGAGGCACATCAAAACTATGACACATAACTCAGACTTTTTATTTCAGCAATTTTCTATCCTATTTACTTTAACTGGCACCCCTAGAGTTACACTGTTTATTGGCTTATTTTAAATGTGCTATTGTTACTTACGGGTTAAGCAGGTAGGCTGATTGCATTAATAAAAATTGATAAGTAGGCAGGTTATCCTTCCTAATTTATTTCCATGGCAACAGGCAGACAATGGCGCCTTGTTTCTCAGCAGCGGAATGCTAATAATCAAATGTGCCTTACCCACATGAATATATAACACAGTTTACTAATATAAATATCTTGACATTGTATATGTTACTGAAGAAAAAAATACACTTCAATTCTGCACCTAAGTTACATAATGGATATGCTTAGAAGAAGGAAAAAAATGAGAACCTTCCTTTGAAACATCAAAATTGTTCATTAAATATTGTTTTAAATAGTGCGTGGAGTGAACAGTTTAATTCTCTGATATTCATAGTGTTTATTTTGGGAGGCATGGATATCATAGAAAATGTAGTAATATATAGTTATTTTGACATTTAAGAAAATAATAGGTCCTGCACAATAGTTCAATTAAGCAATAATCCCTGGGAAAATGGTCATTACTAGCAGTTAATGATTGGTTTGTTGGTTAATGGCCCAAGGCAAAGCTGAGGGTGGTAAAGACTCTAACAAATAGTTGTGAATTGTAGCACTGAAAGATTTTAAAAGATTTTTCCCCCTGGTTATAAACCAACATTAATGGTTTATGATTGCAGTAATGTGCTTTTTAAGTCTTCTTATAACCCCGGACAGTCTCTGAAACAACTGACATTTGTAATAAACTGACAATTTTCTAAGTAATAACTTCTGATACTCTATATTCATAAACACGATTTTTTAAAGAATACAAGGCTTATGCACACATATTTATTCATCCAAAATTGATGCCATGTGAAGCCAAGCTACAAATAATATTCTTCTCTATTAGTTCTGATTCCTATTGCTTAGATTTCTATTGTCAACAATTATATATTTTCTTTGGAATTCTTGGCTGGCAAGTTTTGACCTGTGATATTAGTTTATCTTGAAATGATATCACCCACAGAGTTTTTATATGAAAGGTTTTAAGATCATAGAATGAGTTCTTGAGTTCCCATATCCCTACGGCTCCCATAGGAGGAAAATGTCAGTGGATTTTTTGGTCTGTATCCATCTGCTCATGTGTTCACCAGTAATTTAACAGAATAAATGTGCTATGTTCAGGATTTCTTTACCACCCATCAGTGATATCTTATCACTTCTCTTTTTTAATCTGTAGGAAATTATACTTCATTAGTCTGGGTGCTTGCGTCACAAAATAAGTTGTAATGAAATTATAATAGCTTTCAGAATACAGAAAGACTTTGCCTACTTTTAGAAATAAGACTTTGTATTCTGCTTCCAGTAAGACTGTTTGAATCACTCGCTGACTATTGGTAAACTCGCAAACCAATGGGGACAACAATCAAACTGAGAATATGTCTCTCTATTTAAAAATATTGATTCCTATTAAAATTATTTTTTAGTTCATTGAGATAATATTTTTTATAGGTATCAGTTAAATTTGGAGTTGATTTCAATCAGAGAGGTCATGTGGAAGAAGGATTAGTCACATTCTATATACATGCCATACACACATAGTTCCAAGGTAAATTATTGGAATAAAATTGTCCTATAATCCAGAGTATTTTACTAAGATGTACTACTACTTATTGATAAAGATTTTCCTTTGTGAAATTGACATTCCATGGGAAAATTTCTTTTGATTCAAAATAAGTCTCTCTTTCTTCTCTCAGGATCCCTGTCTGTCTTTTTCTCTGTTTACACTATCTTCTCCTGTACATCTACTGCCATGTGGTGTACACAATAATACACACACACACACACAGACACACACACACACATTCACTCAAGAACTAATATTTGATGAAAGTGATGTTGTTTACTTATCTTTACACTGAAGTAAAGTGAAAGCCACACAAGCCAAGTGCACTGCATGCTGTAGCACAAGACTAAGTAGAAGATCTGGTATTCCAAACAATGATATGGCAAATTCAAATCATGTATTTGTTATCAAAATCATTTTCAAATGCTAGAATTGATAAAAATAGAAAGAATTGATCTTAAAGACAATAGAATAATTTTAAAGATTAATAGAGTAGTCTAAAGCTAATATTTTAAGATTCAGAACTAATATGAAAAAAATACTTGCCAATCTAAAATGTCAGGAATACACTAAATATAATTTAATTTTATGAAGAAGCTAAACACAATTAGAATGGCTACATACTCCATGGTATATTTTAACTTCATTTGCAAGAGAAATAAAAGTACCATTAAATTTGTTTCTTATTTTGAGGCACGGCAGGCCACAAAGGGTGAGCTATGTCATACATATTGCTGATAGCTAATTCATGCATACATATAGAAGTAAAGCTGTGGGTGCTTGAAGATTATCAGTATTATTTCCATTTACTAAATCTATCTATTATTCACTGGTATTTTTGTTTCTTAATAATGTCTATTTGTGTTCAGAAGAAACAAAATACTTGACATTAGAAAAAGAATTGATGAGACGTAAATAATGACTATGAGGCCAATAAAGACATACTGTCAGCAGAATATTTTCTGTTTCTAACTTAATTGGGAATGCAGTGCAGTGTGTACATTATGTTGCTCCAATTAATTCAAATCATTTATAATTGGGATCTCTTAAATAACTCCCTCCTGGGTTTAGAGAGGAAATTGAATCAAGCATTGCATCAGGAAGCCAGCTCTATCCTTAAATGTACTGCTATTCATAATCAAATATGCTGATGCTGATGTTATTAGAGATAAAAGAAAACCATTTTCTTGTACCACACAACTAGGAAATGCTAGTTAGTTAAACTTATGGTGGATAGTTATACACAGTCAATGAAAAATTAAATATATATTAATGTAGGAAAATAGAATTTCTATTTCAAATATTTAGGATAGCAAGTAAGTGTTTGAAATGTAAATGCAGAGACAGCAGAAGCTGATGTAACTAAATGAGTAAAGATGCAGCTGTGAAATACACTGAAGAGACAGTAATAAGAAAGGGATAGTGGGGCCGGAGAGATGACTCAGTAGAATAAGCGCTTCCCTGGCAAGCTCAAGGGCCTGAGTTCAATCCCCTGTTCAACAAAAAAAGAAAAAAAGAAAGGGATAGTATTGAAGGAAAAACATATATAATCAGAAAGGTGGCCTAATGTTGAAATGATAATTACTATGTAGAGAAAAAGCAATAGCTTTCTAGAAGAAATCATGGAGAAAATAAAATAAGTTGAATGCATAGTTCATGATCAAGAACATTCTTAACCTGTTGTCCAGAAACATCTGAGAATTTAATCATCTCCTAGGCACCTTATTTTCAGGTGTTCAGGAAGATAAAGGATTCATATTGATGTCACATAACAGAAACGCAAAGAACTTCTAATTATCATAGAACAGAAAATTGGGAGGTGTGACTATTTTCAAGTACCTACTTTTGTATGACGGGGAAAAAAACATTTTCCTCAAAGTTCAGTTAGGAAATGATGTATGAGTATCAGAAAAAAGGGAAATTTAGCTTAACATAAACATATTGCTAAACAGAATAAAAGCATCTCAAACAAATTTGTGTTGAAATTTAAGGGTTTAGCCTACTGTGAACATGAGCCAATAAGTTAAATCATCTTTTGGATACCTCTTGAGTTCTCTTTCATTGCTTTAAGTAACAATAGTTTGTCCAGTTGGAAGAACTGCATTGAAGAGTCCTAAGATGTGTTGTTTATTTCTAGCTGGAGATAATGAAGTTGATGGAGTATGGAGTGGCACATCCACTGTGGAAATCAGTATGGAGAGCCCACACAAAACTGCACGCCAACAATGGAAACGAGGATAGAGACTCTTCAAAATTTAAGCTAATAGTTTCAGTTGACTCAGCTATTTCCCTAGTTTCCAGCCTTTTTTTATTATCTTTAAAAATAAAAAAAAAAATTAAAAAAAAAGAATGAAAATAAATCATGTACAAATTTCCTATGATAAATGTGGTCATGTGCATACAGAAAATTTACCATTAATTTTGATTAAGACAAAGAAAAACAAAGCTCAACTTAAAGAATTCCCAATTGCTGCAGGCTAGCTGTTACTGTGCAGTGCGCCCCCCCCCCCTACATCCTTATGTGAAGAGGACTATGATTTGAGGCAAAGTACACGATTCTGCCACCACTTGTATCATGACACAGCAGAGACACTCCTGTCCTGGCTTCTGCAAGTTGCACTTTGATTGTTGATAATCCTTTCATCTCTCTGCGTTCAGTTTCCATTGTAAAATTAGGTTCTCCACACACACTATGCCCTTGGAGTTGCCGTGGATGGTGTTGGGCAGATATCAATTGAAAGCCTGAAGACAAAATTCAGCTTGCCTGACTATTTAAACATCTGGGTGTAGAGAGACTTGCTACCTCTTCACCAAAACTACATTATTTTCTAAATGTGCATAATGTCGGTGGGTTTTTTTTTCCCCTACATCTCTTGAAGTTACATATGATATGTAACTGAGTTCCAGCCATTAGAGAGACAGAAAATTTAATGTGCTCATCTCGGGCCTGGCCCATAGTCCTCCTGAAGCACCCACTTTGTTTTTGTCCACGGATGCTGCATACAGTGGACTCATGGAGAAGCTTGGAAACTGCTATTAAAGGCATTAAACTTCACTATAAAAGGGATTCATTTGGCAAATCCCAGGATACATTCATGGAGTTATGTGAACTGCAAACAGAATTTACATTTATTAATCAGTAATGTTTTGGTGTTATCCTGACTAATAGAGAAATCAGTAAGAATGTGTTATGAGCAGCATAAGTCTAAGTGACAACCTCAATCTAATCACTGAGCATATATCACAAAAAATTACTATTAGAATGTGGAGACCCATGTTATGCAGTAATAACTATTCAGTAAATATATATATATATATATATATATATATATATATATATTCTTAATGACTTTTAAGTTGCATGATGAATATCATGAACTTGTAGGTCTTAGCATTTGAGGCAGAATTATGAAGAAATCCAAAAGTCACATGATGCAATGAATTATCTACTATTTGAAAAAAGTGAAATTTAATAATATTTAAAGCACAAACAATGACAATATGATTTGGACGTAATGATTTTTTTTTTTTGTATGTTTAGGGTAGGATCTACAGGGTGTTCAGGGTTTCACTACTATATCAGACTCATAGTGATCCACCCGTTTATAGCCTCCTAAGAGCTGGGATTACAGGCATGCACCAACACACTCAGTCTCCACTGCTGTCTTAGTGCTCCCCAGAGGCAGGGCCGGCACAGCAGGCCCGGGGATTGAATCTCTGGCACCTGCACCTGCTTGCAGGCACTTTTCTCCTCTGAGCTATTTCCGTGCACTATGATGAATTTTGATTATTAATTACTATACTTTTGATGCAACTAATTAAAAATGAATTTTTTTAAAAAATCTGATTTCTATGAGTACATGTTTGTTGTACATAATAAGCCTATTCCTTGTGGGAAGTGGGTAGCTGTACAGAATCTATCTCAGATCTCTTTTCATCCCCTCTCTGACCCCGTGCCTACTATTTCCCTCATATCTGGTTTCCCTTCCCAATTGCAGACATATCCCCTTCTTTACTATTATATATTTTTGTTTTACTCTTTATGTTTGTTAGTCATATAAGAAAAAATATAATATTTAATCTTTTGTGTCTGATTAGTTCACTTAAAATTATAGTCTCAGAATGCATGCAGTTTCCTGCAAGTAACTCAAGTTTATCTTTCTTTATGGCAGGGTACTATTCCATTTTGCATAGAAATCTCCCACTACACACTAAGACAGAAATCACACACCATATTTGGGTGAATATTCATAAGGATCTTTGTGAGTAGTGCTGTGTTTAAAGTGTCTTCAAAATTAGCTGACCCATTCGTGCAATCTAAGTTGGAACAATTCTGTCACACAGCTAATTCTGGACTTCATAAGAATAAAAAATGGGCTTCATCTCCTTTAGTTACTGATATTTTGGGGTTTCTCTAGGGAAACAAGTAACACTGAGATGGCTAATGCCCAAGATGAAAGTGTCTACTCAGAAGTCCCTTCCACATATTCACTTTACCAATGTCCGTAACCCAAAGTTCCTGTCCAGTAGGTGGTGTTTTGCTGAGCTCTAGTAGAAACTGTCTGATAGGAGGTATTTGTTTGTGACAAAGGTGGAAATGTGACTGTCAAAATTCAAGTTTACTGTGTTAAACTGAACATCTCGTAGTGTAAATTTTGAATGGTTGTTTTTTATCCCAAGCAACAGGGCTGCAACACTTTGGTTCTGTGAATACTGTGCACACAGGTTATAGGGTCAGGTGGAGTAATCAGAGAGCAACTAGAAAACAGTGTTCTGTTACATATACAAGGTATATGTCTCATATTTATTTGTGTAATAAGCAATATGCTGTATATAAATATTGGAATGTTTGGCAGCATTAATTTTTAGGCTGGAAGGAATTTTCAAGTTCAGTTATCTTTCTGTACTACTTCTGTAAATTATGAAAATAAAGTCATCTGAGAATCACAAAAACACTAGACAAAAAGAAACCAAGACACACATAAGAGTGGAAACTAGATAATTTTGCTTGTTGCGATTAATTTCTCCTTGTCAATTTTCCTTCAGTTCAAAAATCCTCATATGACTTGACTTAGCCTCTATTAGTGTAGTAACTTTTTAAAATACTACTTCCCTTCATATAGTTGTCCATTCGAGGGAGAAAGCTTAGGAATAGTGCTTTTATCTAACACCACTCTGACAGAGGATTCATGCTTGGATTTATAAATTATTGGAAACTCATGCTTTTTTCACCATATTGAACAGAAGATAGATATCTCTCATTTGCATTTTATTTGATGAGGTCTGATCTTAATGATCTGCCTCTTCTCTATCTCATACTTACTGTTTAAGGATTTCTGCATTCACATATCAGATGGTTCCTTTGCTTGGTTTAGGTGCTCATTAATTTATTATACCAATCCCTGTAACTACAGCCTTGTCCAGTTGCTAGTAAACATCTGGATTTTTGCTAATACATTTATGTGTACCTTGGATAACCTTGCATAGCGATGTTTCTATTGTTCCCTTTAATCATTCATGAAGATATCATTCTCAATATAATCCTATAATTGGTATAATCCAATAAAAAAGTGTCTCTTACATGGGCATTTAGAGTTTGAATTCCTTAGCTTTGATATTGTTATACCTAACCAAAGCTTTAAATGATACATTTACCTCTGAAATATTTACTGTTTTATTTTGGGTTTGGTGCAAAGAGTTGAAGCATATTGATAAATCAAACAAATCTGTCTACATGTCTCTTCTAGTGTGAGAAAGTTCTCCCCAGCTCCAGGATGTTTCTATGGATAGGTGTTGATTTTTCTCCATATTTATCAAAGAAATTTTCCTACAGAAATCATCACCCAAATGTAGGTAATTCTTCTTAATTTTAGGAAGTGTCCATCCTTTGTTTTATGTTCATCTAGGAATATTGTTTTACAAACCTTGCCTGCCTTTTTCCTGTGTGTCTCAACCTGGCATTAAAATAAGGATGCTCTCTTGGAACAGAAAGAGTTGATTCATAGGAAGATCTCAACAGGAATGAATGTTTACAATTAACCAAAATCTGAGGGTCCTGCTTTTGCTGTCATAAAAACATAGATTTGTAGGCCACTTATAAATGTAATAGAAAATAAATCCATTTTCTGAAGATACTGATGCATAGATGTTTTGCCTTCTGGATTGCAGAAGGGATGCAGCAACTGTATGAATACATTCCAATAAAACAGCTGCATTGATTCCTGCATCTTCATAGAGTTATTAGGGGTTCATTCTGTCTCCTGAAAACACTGATGAATCACTGCAGCAACACAATTCTCCAGGTAGTCTTGGATTGACCCATTTCTCCCCACCTTTTCACTTACGCTCTTAGAATAACTGCAGAAGGTATAGGAAGACAGCATTTTGAGGTCAAGGGGCTCTACCTTCCCAGGAGGATGTTCTGCAAAAGCGTAGTGCGGTGAGTATTATGACTAAGGTATATAATCCCAGGTGAACAACTTCTGGGGTCTCATAGCTGTGTTGCAAATGGTTCACACAGTCAAGAGTCCATTTGCACTGGCAGCACTCTTGGATTTAGAAGAGGCCTCACTATGAGTGCTTGCCTTCTGTCACCCTTTACTGTATATCTGTAAGTAATAAATGTGCTGCGTTTAATTTATCACTTATGGTGTTGCTTTTCCTCAGTGGATTCAGAGGAGCTGGTAAGAGTGAACAGTGACCCAGATTCGCACTTGGTAGAATCAGAGCTCTTGGTCGCAGTGGACAGTGCTTCTCTGCTCCTGACCCATACCACTGTCTCTGGTGCAAAGTAAGTGTGCATAGCATCCTGGGATGGTAACTCTATGACTCACAGTCTTTTCATTTCTAATTGTGGTCTTCATAAGGATACATAATGGAACATATTTTTCTGTTAATTTATGTCTCTTTCTCTTCTATCTATGAGGTACCAATTCCTCTCCTCAGTGCTCTAATATTTTCTGATTAGCTTCTTCTGTCCAGATTCCTCAAACTAGATCCAACTCAAGTCTTTCATTTCCTTTTGAAACTTTGAAAATAGACTGGAAAACCCTGAAGTAGTCAGCAGGTCAAAAGCTGAAGTGCTTCATCACCTTATTGGGTTCCAGTGTTTATTTGAGATATCTGTAACTCATTGATTGAAAATCAAGCTGTATTTTGAATTTGTCTTTGCTTAATGCTGCAGAATTACATTTTCAACGATGGTGAGAGGTTTATAGAGAAGAAGAACCATATCTAATGGGTATTTAAATGCAATTTCACAGATCTTCTTCGAACAGTTCCTCTAATAATATTACTTTGCACTTAACTAATTTATTTGTTTAATGTGAAGTTACAAAAAAAACCTCACTAAAATTAGAGGGGTTAAAAGTACCCTATCCATTTGTGCATATAAAACATCAATGAAATAATCTGTATGCATGCAGAAACTGCCTTAACTATTTGATGGATCATTTTTTATCAAGCGATGATAGTTATATAGAGAAAATCTGTTTTTGGTAGAAGATTTTGAAATGGCGGTCAACATCACAGCATTTCCAGTATGGATTTGTTTCATGATGTTAGTAAGTGTAATGAATAAACCCTAATGGACAATTTCTTACTATAACTAGGTCACATATTCAAATATATGAGAGCCTTTTCTGACAAGTGGGAAATACAAATAATTTGTGTATTTTTATTTTATGATTTTTGTCATTGTTTTTGTCTTCTGAGATGGGGTTCCTCTATGACATTCTGGTTGGCTCAATATGTGTCCCAGGCTCAACCTTTCAGGAATTCTCCTACTTCAGCCTCCTGAGTGTGAATGTCCTACATAATACAACACTCATACAAAGACAATTTTGTTTTCATTATCTTAAATCCTATAAGGGTTCACCTTTAGCCTATATTTCCACAGAAATTGATTTGAAAAATTTTCATTCAAAATCATCATTTTGTTTTCATGAAAAAAATTTCCAGCATTGCCAAAAGGATATTATAGCAGTGCTTCTTAAATACTGTGAAGATCTACTTTATAAGGTTAGGTCATATAGCACATGAAAACATAAAGAGAACTTTGAAACATCAACATATCTGTATTTCTTATAAGAATCACCTGTCACTCACTGATACACAATAGAAATACTACTTTCTCTTATTCTAAACAGCTAAAATAAATTTTGTAAAAGTATCTCTTTGGTGGGGAGAATGGGGGTTTAATGTTTACATCAAGTGAGACAATTTAAATTCAGAAATTTACACAAAGCTTATGTTTTTTACTTTTAAAACACAACACATCATTACGGAGAATGCAAGTTTTTCCTGCTACAGTTGGTAACCCTGTACAAGTCATTTTGGTTACTGAGATATACTTTATAATTAACCTAGAAATTCATCTTTTTCCTTTATCATTATGTGGAGGAAATCACATAGAATCTTGTTTCTACTATGTAATGTTTTTAATTATCTGTCAATGTTTTGTGTTCCTCACCTTTCACATAATCATTCTTTTAATGCATTCCTCCAAGAGAAAGACAAAAATTTAATTAGAAATTTTGATCAAACAAATTGTTCTATAATCTAGACTGAATTTCTGTTTGTGCAGACACACATTTTCCATTAAGAAGAAAAGGAATTTAGATGTCTCTTAATAAAAAGAGCTTCTTTTTAAGGTTAGCAACTCTTGGAAAAATGAAATTACTTTCTAAGTAAGGTTAATCATATGTTGAAAATCATATTTATTATTGGTAAAGTCTATTTCAGTGGAAAAATATCCCATATTACACTCCAAATTAATGCATTATGATAATTAAATTCCATTAAGTTATCTACAATGAACACAATACAGCTAATTAGATTTATTTTTTTCTGGAACCGGGGATTGAACTCAGGCCCTTGTGCTTGCCAGCAAAGCACTTATTCTACTGAGCCATCTCCCTAGCCCCTTAATAAGATTTATTGCCATCATAGTCTCATTACAAAAAGGAAGGAGCTCTCCAAATATCTATTTTCACCTTTTAGTTATCTCCACATTTCTTTATGGTAAAATGTGTTATTTTGTAATGCATACTGTTAAGAGTGAAGTGTAAGATGTCAGTTGTAACAGTTTTCTCATTTAGAACTTAGAAATAAATAAATGAATTCTGGAATCAATCTCAATCTCAGAGCATTCTGGCTTTAGAAACAGTTCTATCACAGTATTGGAAGCTGGCTTAGTTGTTGGAATAATTGTTTTGTTAAAGTTGAAAGAAGCATCAAAGAAAGTTCATGAGATATTGATTTGTTTTGCTGGCTGCCTTGAAATAAGTGAAATGGTACGAATTCTCTATGCATGTATTGATTATTATATAAAAGGATGTGTGAGGGGGCCAGTTGGATGTGTGGAAAGTGACTAGAAATGTTTCCTTACAAGCCTTCTGAGACTTTCATGGGGTCAATTTTGTTCGAACATTTTGTTTTTTAAAGAAGAGTGTGAGCTAACTAAGTCAGGGGCAGTTCTTTGTACTTGTGAATCCTGAAGATTCCATGATATTGTTTGTTGGTGATGAAAGCTTACTGAAAGTAAACTGAGAACTAATATGGATAATTAAAATTTCATAACTAACGTCCAGTCTTCTCAAATTTTAATTTAATTACCTTTACTGAATGTTGTTGCACCTAAGGAAGAATCGAACCACCTTTTCCAGGTTTCTTCATCAGAATTGCTGCTCACATTGCTTCAAATGCAAATCTTACAGGTATTATGCAGTCAGTATACACAGATGAGACAGTTACTATCATCAAAACTTGTGAATGAATTGAACAGTAGTTATTCTCAGGAACAATTTTTATAAGAACACCTCTTACCAGTGAAATATAAATAAACAAATTTCAAATTTCTCTTTCCAGTTTCAGTATTTTAAACCGGGAAAACTATAAAAAATGTTTAAAAACCTAGAAATATGAGATACAACATAGTTCCAAAAGATCACATGGTTACATAAAATAAATATAAATCTGAGAATTGCAAATACAAACAAGTATTATTATTTTTTTTTATATTTTTTTTAATGCAGCAAACTAAATCTTTTTTTTTTTAATTATTTATTTATTTTTATTACATTTATTTATTGTGTGTGTGTGTGGCCAGCTCAGCCCACCAGGGGGCAGGGCTGGCTGGCATGCGGTGCTGGGGGATCGAACCGCGGTCCCTGTGTTTTGCCAAGCTTGTTTCAAGTAGGTGCTTTAGACCACTGAGCCATCTCTCCAGCCCCAAACAAGTATTATTGAAAGTCATTCTGAAATATGAATTTGTAAGAGTTCTAAACACCGAGTACATTTTCCTCTAAGTGTACCTTATAATTACTTTTCTAGGAATCTAAGGGTAAGTTTAAGAAGTATAAAATGTATCTTGGTCATATTGTAAAAAGCATCTACATTCTAAAATTCAATGTATGACTGTTTTCCTCATTCCATTTTGTGTAAGTGATTGCCAAGACATCAAAGTCTTGGAGAGTTTCAGCATTTTTTCTTAACTTTATTTTATGTTGACTCTGTGCCCTGTTAGACATCTAGCACGCCAAACACTCTAATCAAATGTGTGTCTTATTCTCCAAAATACTTTTACACCTGAAAATAACTATTTAATTTTTGAAATGATCACCTGATGTAGTTGCACTTCTCATAAAACCACTGCTTATGTTCCAGGGTAGAGATTAGTTACTACATATTATACAAGTGAAAAAAGCAGATGTAATTATTACCATTGCAAAATAGCTTAAAGCCTGGAATTAAGGGTTGAAGTGAATGAGTACAAGTTTAAGAAAGACTGATTATCTCAATCAACAGCACATTTCTAATAAAACAGACAAGCATAACAAAAATGAATCACAGTCACCTAATGTTATGTTGAAAAAAATAAATTATTTAAATCATTAATAAATTGCATAGTCAAATGTCAATAGTTTTTCCCAATATTCATCCTTAAAATATTTCTATTGGCAATTTGTATTTGCCTGACATAAACCAATGTACACTTTCATTTTCTTGGAAAATGAAAATTTCTTGTCTACTTTGTACTATGGATGATTTCCCCATCAAGAGGTCAAGGATTTATCAATGGCAAAATATGCTTTTACATCAATAATGCCTTCATTCTCACCTATTTCATTCTCTTGACACCTTAATTTACATACACCTAAATATATGCTTAGTCATCATCTGTCTAAGATATTTTAGGTGCAATTTGTGAATTCAAGTTACAAAGTTGATTTGAAGAGCACGATATTGTATCTAAATATCTAATAGTTTTATTATAACTTCTTGGTTGCATGCTCTTGGTCATTATTTTTATGTAACTGTTTATCTTATATCTTCCTTTCAAGTGGCAATTGATGAACACTGTTGTACACGTTTAAGAAATCATTTCTGTTAGAGTCTGTGGCTCTTTTAAATTCAGTGATTAATGCTCAATGAATGGGGCTTGTTTGTCCCATCAGTACCTCATACTCAGTCATGAATATCTTTATTAAAGAAAATAAATCTAGGCTTGGGAAATCACACCAGGAAAGTCGGAAGAAACAGACAAAAGAAAAAAGAGGAACTTTGGTTTTAGTGATAGCCACTGAATATATAAAATGACTCAACAGTAGTTCTTTTTCTTAAATTGTACAAATGGGTATCATGTCACTGGAACAATTTAAGATAATTGAGTGATCAATGTCATCAAATGTGTAATTTATTAAAATATTTTATTTATTTTTGCCTCACAGCATATAAAGTTTACTGTAGTTATTCACATCAACAAAATAATGTACCTAGACCTGTACCTCTTATTTTTTAATGTCAGAATAGTGAAAAACAAAAGGGGGAAATAAAAGAACTAGGAAACCTCATGGAATAATCAGTAGCACAATCCGTTCCTTGCTAATTCCTCATTTGTTTTCTTATATTCTATTCACATCTTCCCTTTCTCTCTCTCTTATTGCTTCATAAAACTGAGAATGAAGACATGTATCATGTCAAGACTGAGTCAAATTTTGGCAGCGTATACATGTACCTGTTTCCCTGATTTTGAAGTAGAGGTACATGTACCCTAAAGAAAAATTAGATTATTTTGTTTCTTAAGTATTGTAAAAAAATCCCCTATGTTCTCTTTTTTAAGATTATGGTAAAGCTGGAAGCAGACAACTATTATTGGACATTTAAGATCAGAGCTACGCTCTTCAAGAAAATTTTAAAGGAAAAGTATTGTGTTAAAATGGGAAATTATCCACGAGAGGGCACTGAGAATTGTTCATTCCTTGTTTGCTCTTTTTCTTGTGAAAATGCCCAAATTAAACATCAGTGTCTTTCCTAGTGTGAAAAGAATCATCCAACTATTCTTATTTAAGTCATTTGTTTCTGTTTGCCATTCCTAAAAATTTTAACATTGTAAATATAAGAAAAGCTGAAGTATACATCGAAAAATTGTCTTCCAAACGTACTTCTTACAAGCAGCATGTCCAGAAGACAAAAACTTGAGAAACAAAAACACAAGGTATCTAACTGATTGTTTTTTCTTTTTAAAATATATTTAGTAAGGGTCTAGATCGGACTTGCAGTGATCCTCCTGTTTTCAGCCTTCTCCAAGCGCTGGGATTACAGGCATGAACCACCATGCCCAGTCTAAATCTCCCTCTCAGCATGCCCTGGGGATGGAGCCAGCACGGCATGCCAAGGACCGAATACCGGCCACTATGGTCTGCCTAAGCAGGCACTTTACTCTGCTGAGCTATCTGGCCGGCTCTGACTTTTATAATCCTTGTTTTAATAATTTAAAAAAACCCACTTGATAAATGCAATATAATTTTATTTTGAATTCCTTAAGACCAGAAGCAAAATCAGTCAAACAAGAAGAGAAAATAGTACATATGGGTAATACAACTATGATAATGCTACTATAGAACCATAATTTTGAATTTAATAAATTTAATATGATTTCATTTTCAATTTTAACATTATAATGGCTTATAATTATAATCACGAAATTTTATATAGATGACATTCTTTCTTCTTAGCACCATCTCCTGCTAGACACATTTATTTTTTGTTTCTCTTCAACATCCACAAAAGACATTTTAGTAGAATAATTTTCCAGCTGTATTTCCATTCTTTGCTCAAAAGAATCCTTTTAGAAATAATTCTAAAACTATCAAACACTTCAAATCTTAAAATACTTAGGAAGGTACTTCTTCATCTTGTACATGAATGCAAAACATATTTTAACTGGCTAACATGTTAAAAAATGTTAAAGGTACCAAAAACTTATATCCCACTCACTGTTTTAATTTTTGTAAAATGTATATATTCTCCCTAAAGAAATATAAACTATATGCCATAGGAATTACTCGTATGTGTTTTGATACCAAAAATAATCATTTAATCTCTCTGTAAATTTATGTCTAATGTACTTAACTAATGTTTCTGCATCATATTTTCCCACTTAAAAATTAAGCCTGTAGTGTTAAATATGTTTTTATTTAAATAGCATCTTGTAAATCAGTCTTACACAGAGCCTCACTTATGTAAAAAAAAAAAATCAAAGCTGTTATAAGTGGATCAGAGAGCTGTGTTCTGCTATATAATTTTCTACTTTTCTCTGTAGTGACTTCTGAAGATCCAAAATTAACAAAAGGCTCCACAAAACACTTTTGGAAAATCAGAATCAATTGCCAAACTTAAAACCATTTTGCATTTTCTTGGCTTATAAACTGTGAAAAAAACCTTTCCTTTCCACTCCTACCCTCCACCTACTTATGAAGCCTCCTAACTAAGCCTTTTATGCATTATTTTCCATTAGCAGGGAAATATAACCACTTGTCTAAAATATAAACCAGAAGTAAATATATTCCTTTAACCCCATGATCATTTTATCTCTCTTTGCTTAAAGTTCAGTATGTTATAGGTTGCGACAAATATGACCCCCTCTTTCCATGAGTCCTACTTACAATTACTCTTAAACGCACTGCTTGCAGCCTACCCATCATTGTTACACTGTGTCATATTTGTTCAGATAAAATTTTAAGATGAGCACAAAGAACAGTGATGGTGACAGTCATGATGACTTCATGTCATCATGAAGATATGAACACTTCATGTCACAAGCACTTTCTACATAGTTACATATTTTCTTACTTCATGTCACAAGCACTTTCTACATAGTTACCTATTTTCTTACTTGTGAAACTCCTAGATAAACATACAGTTTAAGTAGGATACAGTTATAAAATATGAAGTCACTGCATGGATAGTCACTTCCAAGTCCTGTGTGTTCAACTACAAAATTTTATTTACTTTCATTAAAACAAATAAAATAATTGTGTTAGCATAAACCCTTTTTTGTGAACTTGGTAAACTAGTAAGTAGTTTAACTGTCTTGGATTATATTAATTTTTCTTTTCTCTTCCTTCTTTTCCTCTTTCCTCCATTCTAGTTCCTTACATTGATGACTGAGTTTTATACATTTCCATGTTTTCTTCTTATTCACTAACATCTTTGGTTTTCGTTGTAAACACTTTTTTTATTAATTTTATTTGAAAATGAATAGCAATGAGACAATTTCAAAACCGATTAATGGGACAGATTCAATAATTAATACATTGCATATTGTTGTCTTCACAGTGATATTCATAGTAAAAGATGCAGACATGATATCCTGTCCAAACAAGATTAGTACAATTCTTTCTTCTCATTGAATTAAAAGAAAGTAGCTGTATATCTATCCTAACTATTTTGTGTATACAGATACAAAATGGTCCTTTATTTGTATTTACTTTTTTGTTTAGTTTTGTCAGATATGAGTATTCCATTGCCATTTAAACATTGTAGGGATGTTTGATATGCAGAGAGTAGTGCAGTTAAGCTCAAGTGCCTATGTTATAGGGTAATATCATTAAGCTTCTCTTCTGGAGGATTAACAACTTAAGTTTGCAGATGAAAAATTAGAGAAAAAGAAGGGCTACAAGGACAGTCAACACTTTGGCCCTAGTCTTTCAAGGTCAAAGAGGACTGAGGACATAAGTAAACCTGTACTGTAACATCTTATAACTTGGTCATGTCTCAAATTTTCTGATCAAGGAGATTATGGCACCTACGAGGAAAGTGATCGACGATGTAGAGTGTCCTAAGGAGAGACACATGGAGAGAAAACATTCTCTCAGGCTTTCACAGAAAGCAGTTTGGTCCAGCAATGGCCATGACTCGTCCACATGGGTGACACTGACAAAAGATCTACAAACTGTAGTATACGGTTTCAGGCTAAATCCTGAGGGGATTTGACTGACCTTATCAGATACAAAAGACACATTTCTTGTTATACAGGTCTTGGTTTATCTTGGTCTTAACTATCCAGCACAAAAGTATAAAAATGAAGTATAAAAAGTAAAGCCATATTAATATGCTGAACTTTAAGGGGCTCAAGTCAACAATTTCTGACATTGCCATTCTTACTGATAACCTATTACTATTATAGACTATTGGAGTAAACACTTATTTCAGTCTTTGCATTTTGGTTTTGTTTGTGTGTGTCTTCAGGAATTCTAAGAAAATTTCTAATTTCCCTGAGTGTGTAGGCATTTTCTCTATCTCTGTATCAGGTCTGGGTTTGTTGTGAATTTGTGTGCTGCATTATGCTTGTTTCATCTCTAAAGAGTGACCCCTGCTCAAGTTTGTCCTACATTAGTAGTTAATCATGGAGATGGAGAATATCTAAAAGGGATACTTGCTTAAGTAAGACTTTGCCTGGATCTGGCTTAGAATTGGCCACTTCATTCACAATCCTTAACTTGTTGTCAGGCATTGTTAGACTCAGCCCAATGTGGGACATGATCACTACAAAGGATTGGACTGATGCTCTCATGCTAGGCCTGAGGCCAGAAATGATGCAGTGCTACGTCATCCTGTGAGTCCATCAAAGCTCTTTGGCCAGCATAACAGTGGGGAAGGGCAAGGCCACAACATTATGGCCTCCCACTGCTACATGTTTTTGTGGCTTAAGACCATTGCTCTTAGACATTGCCGTTGATGGCCAGAGGAAAACACTGATACATTGATAAGGTTCTCCATTTAACACTGGAGATGTTCAGAGCCTTCGTACACAGTAGAATCTGAAGACGGTCTTGTTATGGTCTTTTCAAAACTGGGCTTTACCAGCTTGACCCTGAGTTCCAAGGTAAAGTCTTGAAGATACGACCTTCTCCTACTTTAATTAAGGGAACTTTGAGCTATAGTATGCTGTCTAGTGTTGGGGTAGTGTTGATGAAAATGGTCCTTTGGCCACTAACCCTGATGCTAACCTGTATTATACCTATGTCTCATAGTGTTAGGAACCTATGCAGGTCTCAAGGATACACCCAGGTTCACGATGCAGTTGGCAGTGAAGCAGGGATAAAATTAGTCTGTCCCACAAGACGTGTTGCTGGTTTAGCACCAAAGATTCCTGCAACTCTGGAGCTAGTCCACTGGCCAGTGAAGTCAAGGCTAAGCTGATATATATATATATATATATATATATATATATATTATTGAGTAAGTAAATAGCAATGAGAGAGTTTCAAAACAGGTTAGTAGGACAGTTAAAATAATTAATACATTGCATGTTGTTGTCTTCATAGTAGTTATTCATAGTACAAGATGGAGACATGATACCTTGTCTAAACACTATTAGTTCAAAACTTTCTTCTCATTGAACTAAGAGAAAGTAGCTGTATATAGCTTCAGGGACCTACAAAGACTTGTGGTGGGAAGAAAGAGTGGGGCAACTCTATACCTGACACAGCTGCAACCCAGAAATCAGTGCCTGTATCCACCCTGTTCCTGGGGCAGTTCTCAAGTCTCCATTTATGAGCTCTGGCCTTAGAACCAGATACTTTGTCACACCTGGTGCTGGGTCTTGACACATGTTCCCTGGATCAATGTCCAAATCAATGTCTGATGCTGGTTCTCATGCCCCATTCCTGAGCAATGAGATTCTTTACTGCTTCACTACTTAAATTTTGGAAAGGATTGTTGGAATCCATCAGCTGCCAGGTTCTTTCTGTGGCTCAGTCCACAGATACCAGCCTAGTGGCAGATTATGATGCTATTTCAGTTTCACTATGTACACCTGGTACTGGTTTACAAATCTCTGGGCTGCCCTTAATTATTTTTTCCTCTGCCAAAAGAGAAGCAACTCCATCTACAGTGTGTAGAGTTGTGAGAGGAGTGAGGTAAATAATGATTTTCTTTCTGGCTTCTTTTCTTTTTATTTCCTCCCTGCTTTATTTTCCTATCATCTTACTAAAACTCACCACCATAATCTCCCATCTGACTTCAGGTAACGTGAAGATAGTTTGTTCTATCTTGTTCTGTTGTTAACACTAGAGCATGAATATTTTGATATTCTACAATCATGAATTTTTGAATGTTTGAAAATGAGTCAAAATGGGGTGGTGAGATAGCTCAGCAGACTAAAGCTCCTGGCTAGACAAGCTTAGGCAAGCACAGGGACTGTAGTTTGATCTCCGGCACAACATGCTATGCTAGCTCCACTCCAAGGGCCAGCTGAGATGGCCAGAGTCTGGGCACAGTAGTGCATGCCTGTAATCTGAGAGCCAGGGAGGCTCAAAGCAGGAGGATCACCACAGGGATCGGAGCTGCATAGTGACACCCTGCAACAACCAAATATATTAAAATAAATACATAAATAAATACATAAAAGTTAAAAAAGAAAATGAATAAAAGATAAAAAACCAATAACAATTAAAATATTTAAGAATATAATTTCATTTCTGTCCTTTTTTTTTTTTGTACCAGGAATTGAACTCAGGAACTTGCATTTGCCAGACAGACCCTTGTGCCAACTTTCTTTCTTGTTTTCCAGTACTGGGGAGGATAGATTTCAGCCTTTGCACTATCCATTTATTTTTTTAGGAAGACTTTTCATAAGTGTCTGCTTTCCTGAGACTGGGGTGGAATTGTGATCCTCCTGCCTTAGCCTCCCAGAGTGATGGGATAGCAGGCATGCACTGTCATGCTCAGCTATACAGAATTATTCGAACAATTTAACGTAAAAAAACCTAAATACACTAAAAATCAAATACAATTATGAAGATACAAATGGATAACTTCATGCTCACCACTGTGTCAGAGGACACATTATCTAGCTGTGGTATTATCGTTTAATAATTCAGACTGTTATATCTGTCATTAACTGGATATTATCTTATCTAAAGTCAAGACACTGTGCATGAACTGTAAGAATGCATTAATATGTGAAGATAAAAATCAAGTGAGGTTATAATCTGGCATGTTTAAAAGATAAAAATAAATGGTTTGAACTAGCAGATGGTACTTTCTGGACATTTGTCCTGCTGTATTGTCTCCCCTCTCAACCATTGCCTATACCTCATTTTCTTTACAATAAATTGTCTGAAGAATTAGGACTTCAGTCTTTTTAAAAGATGTCTCTGCATGATATGCTAGTAGCACCCAAGTGGAGTGAAGGCTGCATCATTACAACTCCATCCATGGGTGATACTACAGTAAAATAGAAGAGGTAAATCTTTCCATCAGGCAGCATTATGAACAGTAAAATTTATTTTCCACTTTCGTTGGCCACTTCATTTGGCCAAGAATACAAATGTGTCTGATTCATAAACAGCAGTTAACAGTTTAGCTGAAAGGTCAGGAAGTTGGAAGGAATAAGACTGGAAAATTGGAAGTCAAGGGCAGGGGTATGTTTCATCTTTGCAAGTGAGTGCAGAATGTGAAGATTCTAATGTCTCCTATGAATGATCAGCAGAAGAAATCCATAGCAGAGAAAGCTTTTGATGAACAACTGGACAAAACAGCAGCTCCCTGTGGCTATAAGTGAACTCTCACAGGCCACTGTAGGTCTTGTTCATGGGGGCTGCCAACAAATGTGTCCAGCATCAATAACAGGATATTAATAAAGTCGATATTGTTTTCATCCTTTTAACAGAACTATTCTTACTACTGCTAGTACTAGTAGCTTAATATGCCAATGCCAGTGCTACCAAAAACCTGTGAAGGGCCCTATTATGAGCTTCTGCCCCAGGACTACCACTCAGACACTAAGTGCAGGCTGATTCTTTTAATTGTTTCCACCACAAAAGGATAAACTGGGGTACACATATAATTTATGTGTAGAGATTTGCTTTACCTGTCTGGATTCTGATTGCCAGCTTTTCATCAGGAAATTCAAGATACCTATATTTCACCACCATCTGCCATATGACTTTCTTTTTCAGCTTTTGCCAAACTAGGGATTGAAACCAGGGCTCTTACTCTTGAGATACATTGCAAGGCAATTTTTTAAAAAAAAATTACTATTGTTATGATAGGGTCAGTGATATAGGGTCTCACTGGGTCACTGACTTTTCCCAGGGTGGGTTTCAACTTGTGACCATCCTGACTCAGCTTCCCACAGTGCTGGGATTCTAAGTATGCTTCACCAGTCCTGGGACTTCAGAAAATAAGTTGAAGTAGTTGGATTTGATCCTATAATTTATGTGTATTAGTGCATTGGTGTCTAGTTTAATACCAAAGTGTAATGGTTTCTTGAAGATTCAATTACAGTACCAAGTAGAAGGCAGTTCTTAAATAAATCAACTTTTAGTATGGACTTTTCTTCATTCCCAGGATACAGGACAGGAGGATGAAGGTTCTCTTCACTATAGCACCTGAAATGCATTTATGAAATAATTCTTTCTTGTCTGAAAAACTTCAGATTCTGCTATACTGGAATTCTCTGTGCTATGTTTTGTTTTCCAAAAAAAGAATGTGGCTTCCAAGGTATACCACACAGGTTCAATGGAATTAAAAGCTGAAAAATGCTGCCAGGACACTGTTTGCTCCTTGTGACACTGATTTTAAAAAAGGAAGAAATATTAGTTTTATCTGGCTTCTCAATTGTGATTGCTAAAGTAAAATTTCTAACTTTGCACAATAGATGAATATATGTGGAACCCAAGGATGTCTTCAAGGATACTACAATTTTCAAATGGCACTAAAAATTTTTTTTTAAAGGTAGGATTTTTGAGGATGCAGTCTTTTTTATAGAAGGATCAATTACCACACCTAGAAAAATCTAAAGTATGCAGGGAACTGGGTTTCAATCCCAGGCCTGCAGTACCGGCTCTGCCCCTTGAGCGTGCTGAGACAACAATCAAGACTGGTTATGGTGGTGTGCACCTGTAATCCCAGAACTTGGAAGGCTGTGAACAGGAGGATCACTATGAGTCTGATCTATGCAGAGAGACCCTGTAGAACCTGTAGATCCTGTGTGAAAATACAAAAATAAATAAATTAAAAAGTAAAACAATAAAAATATAAGTATATTATTAAAAATAATTTTACTGAGAAAAAATAGCAATAAAAGAGTTTCAAAACCAATTACTAGCAGTTTCAATAATTAATACATTGCATATTGTTGTATTAGTGGTTGTTCATTGTACAGGATGCAAATATGATATCCTGTCTATAAGCACTATTAGAACAAATCTCTCTATTCATTGAATTAAGAGAATGCAGCTGTATATCTATGCCAACTGTTTTGAATACAGAGATACAGGGCCAGGGAGATGGCTCAATGGAATAAGCACTTTCCTGGCAAACACAAAGTCCTGAGTTCAATCTTTGGTTCAAAAAAAAAAGAGAGTGGTGATTATACAGATACAAAATAGTCATTCATTTCTATCCCCATTTTTTGTTTAGTTTTGTCAGAGAAGGGTATTCCATTGTCATTTAAATATTCTAGGTGTATGAATTCAGCAAAATAATCCAATATAGTTAAGTAGGACATTATAGTAGTGGATTTTATGTAAGACTGGCAATGTCAGAAATTGTTGACTTGAGCCTTTTACAGCTAAGCATATTAATAGAGCTTTACTTCATTTTTATACTTTTCTGCTAGATAGTTAAGACCAAGATAAAGCAAGACCTATGTAACAAGAAATGTATCTTTTGTATCTGATAAGGTCAGTCAAATCCCTTCAGGATTTATCCTAAAACCATGTACCACAGTTTGTACATCCTTTATCAGTGTTAGCCATGTGGATGAGTCATGGCCATTGCTTGACCAATTTGCTCTGTGAAAGCCTGAGAAAGTTTTCTTTCCATGTGACTCTCCTTAGGCACACTCTACATCATCAATTACTTTAGTCTTTGGTGCCATAATCTCCTTGATCAGAAAACTCAGGACACAACTGAGTTACATAGTGTTACAGTACAGGTTCTCCTATGTCCTGAGTCCTCACTGAACTTGAAAGACTAGGGCCAAAATGTTGGCTGTCCTTGTAGCCCTTCTTTTTCTCTAATTTTTCATCTGCAAACTTAAGTTGTTAACCCTCCAGAAGAGAAACTTAAATATATTATTTCCCTATAAGATAGACACTTGAACTTAACCTCACTATCTCTCTGCATATCAAACATCTTAGGCATAGCATGGAACAGGTATTTTCCATAAAGTATTGATATGTTAAACTTTAAGTCCCCACAGAATATGAAGAAAAAAATTTAAAAAATAAAAAATATTTTAAAAATAGGAAAAAGCTGCTATATAACTTTACACAGAAATTTGGAAATCTAACCATATAGAACATTGTAGCAATACAGTCCTGTGACATTTTTTTTCTTGTCTCTTTTTTTCTTTTATTATCCTTTTTTTTTAGACAAACATTTTCTTGAAAGACAGTATGGCAGTAATTGATAGGTCCTGACAAGCAGTGTGTATTTAGAAGACCAGAATGACAGGCATTCCAAGCATGATCCTACCATTACACATTGTTATCTTCAGTGCAGCTGCTTATTTCATCGGTATCAGCATAGATTGTTAGTCAGGGTGAGAATACTACCAATTAAATGTTAGTTTTAAAAACATGCTGAAGATTTTCAGGATCATTGCCTTACCCATATTCTGCATACAAATGTATGACTTTGCCCCTGTCACGTTTCCTAGCTTTTCTCCTTGTTCTCTCTTTGTTGTATACTCCTCAAGTTCTCGCTTTCCCTTTAATTGTGTCATGCCTTTCTATTTTTATGCCTTATTCTAAGTTCTTATTCTAGGGATACTATATGATAACTTGACATGTGGCTCTGGTTTATTTCACTTCTGAGTATATCCTCAAGTGGCATCTACTCAATATAAAGACTTCAAGTTTATTGTTCTTTATAGCTGAGTAATACTCCATTGTTTAAGAATACCACGTTTTGTTCATTCATTCTTCTGGTGAAGGGTACCTTGGTTTTTTCTAAGATTGGCTATAACAAATTGTGCTGCTATAAACATAGGTACACATATATCACTATGATATGACGTTTTTAGTTCCTCTGCGTAAAATTCTCAGTAGAGAGATAGCTGGTATAAATGGGATTTCCAGTCCTAACTTTTTAAGGAGTCTCCACACTGATTTCCATAATGGTTGCACCAGTCTAAATCCCATCAGCAGTGGAGAAGGGTTCCTTTCTCCACACAGCCTCTCCATTATTTGTTGTTGGTTGATTTTATTTAAGATAGCCATTCTTTGTGAGGTGAGATGCTGTCCCAGTTTTGTTTTAATTTGCATTTGACGGATGGCTAGTGATGTGAAACATTTTTTCACATATTTATTCACTTCTTAAATTTTATTCTCTGAGAAGTGTTTGTTCATCTTGGATGCCCATTTCTGGATTGGGTCTTTAAATTTTGGGGCACTAATGTTTTATCTTATTTTACAAAATCTAGAGAAAAGACCTTTGTCTGAGTCCTTGCTAGTCAAGATATTTTCTAAATTAGTGGGATGTCTTTTCACTAGTTGGTAATTTCTTTTGATGTGCAAAAATTTCTCAATAAGAGGAGGTCCCAGTTGTCAATTCTTTTAAGTGTTACTCATGCAATTTGATTTTTGTTCATCAACTCTTTGGCTCCCCTTATGCCTTCAAGAGTTCTTTCTACTTTCTCTTCCAGGAGATTTAGTGTTTCTGTTTTAATGTTTAGATCTTTAATTCATTTTGAAGCTGTTGATTCATTGAGTTCATCTGTGTGGTTCCCAATTTTTTTCTGTGTTAGTGTCCTCTGCACTTGTTATGGGTGGGCTTGGGGTCTGAGATTGCATTTTATTCTTTCTCATTAACATTTTGTGTAGCACTGTCTCCCAACCTTTGTTGTAGAGCTTTGGTGCATTTATAACCTTAGCACCTACTGAAATTCAGGTATAGATCTACAAAGTTTGGATACATCCAGCTGTGCTTGGCTTGGGTCTGGCTGCTGTGTTCAGCTCCTTCCTGCTTCTGCCCTTGGGAGTGATCTTGTTGTGTCCCTCTGGAAAGATGTTCTGCTTTTGGACTAGCTGGTAGGCTTTGTCCTGTACTCTCTCTACAGGGATTGCAGCTGAAGGGTTTCACCCCAGGCCTGTATGCCAGACCTGAGCTGAGTCTGGAGGGGATAAAGTGAAGTAGGGGGGAGAGAAAACTCTCTCACACACTCACCGGGGCCTGGGCTAGGATTGGATCTGGGAGGTCCCCATAACGCTGCAGAAATTGTCAATCAGCAGGCGAGGCAGGGAGGGTGATGTGGAGTGGTGGGGGTGTCCCAAGAGGGTGGGAGAGGGTCTCACCCATGCTGCACCTGGGCTGGGACCAGCAGGTCACACTGGCACAGGGTATCAGGAAGCTCTCCCACACACTCACCACAGCCTGGGCTAGGACTGGATCTTTTCATGCATTTTGACTTTAGCTTAGTGCATAGAGATAGACCTGGGTAAAGTTTTAGTTTTTAGCATGTAGAGAGCCAAGTTTTAGAGCACCATTTGTTAAAAAGGCTATCTTTCCTCCAGTAAGCATGTTTGGCCCGTTTATTGAAGATAAAGTGGCTGACTGTGTTTGTAGAGGCTTCTGCATATTCAAATCTATTATGTTGACCCTCAGGTCTATTTTATTGCCAGTGCCATGCTGTTTTTACCACAGTAGTTTTGTAGTATAATTTCAAGTCAGGGATTGTAATGCCTCCTGCCTTGTCTTTGCTGCCTAGGATTCCCTTTACTGTTCTAGGTCTTTTCTGGTTCCATATAAGTTTTAGGAACAATTTCTCTAGATCTATGAGGTATGTTTGTGGTAGTTTGATAGGGATTGCATTAAATCTGTATATAAATTTTGGGAATATGGCCATCTTCAAATGTTGTTTCTTCCTCTCCATGAACAGGGAATCTTTCCATTTATTGAAATCCTCTACAATCTCTTTTTTAAGAGTACTGTAAGTTTCCTTAAAAAGATCTTTGACTTCTTTAGTTAGATCAATTACAAGGTATTTTCCTTTCCATGGTGTTATTCTAAAAGGAATTGTTTCTTTGATTTCAATCTCAGCGTATTTGCTATATGTGTAAAGGTATGCTATTGACAATTGGGTATTGACTTTGTATCCTGCGATGCTACTGAATTTTTGTGTCAGGCCCCGGGAGATGGCTCAGTACAATAAGTGCTTCCATGGCAAGCACAAGGGTCTGAGTTTAATCCCTGGTTTCAGAAAAAAAAATATATATATATGAATTTGTGTATCAATTCTAGTAGCTTCTTGGTGTAGTTTTTTGGGTCTTCAATAAAGTATCATGTCATCTGCAAATAATCATAATTTAACTTCTTTACCTATTCTTATTCCTTTTACTTTTCTCTCTTGTCTAATAGGCTCTAGCCAATGATTCCAGAAGTACATTTAATGAGACTTGTGATAGAGTTAATTCTTGTTTTGTACCAGATCTAAGAGTAAAAGGCTTCAGTTTTTCTCCATTTGGAATTATGTTAGCCATTGGGTTGTCATAGATGGTTTTTATCATATTGAAGTAGAGGCCATTTATTGCAATTTCCTGTAGGACTTTGAACATGAACGAGGGTTGGACTTTGTCAAAACTCTTTTCTGTATCAATTGAGATGATCATGTGGTTTTTAGTTTTGACTCTATTGATATAGTGTCTTACAATTATAGTTTTGCATATATTGGACCATCCTTGCATCCCTGTGATGAATCCTACCTGGTCACAGCATACAATATACTTGATGATTTGTTGTACTCTCCTTGCTAAGACTCTATTGAGGATTTCTCCATCTATGTTCATGAGAGAGATTGGCCTGTAGTTCTTTTTGAGTTGAGTCTTTCCCTGTTTTCTTATCAGTATAATACTTGCCTCCAGAATAATTTTGGGAGCATTGCTTCCTTTTCAATATCATTGAAGATTTTGAGGTGTATAGGGATTATATCTTCTGTAAGTTTGTTGTAATATACAGCTGCGAATCCTTAGGGACCTGAACTTTTCTTTGTTGATAAGTTTGCTATTACATTTTTTATTTCAATGACTGTTATTGGGTTATTGAGAGTTGTTATATCTTCTTGATTCAGTTTTGGTAATTTGTTCTTTTCTTGGAATCTGTCCACTTCTTCTGTGTCTTCTGTTGTGTGAGGGTAAAGATTCTCAAAGTAGCTATTGACAATCTTCCAAATTTGCACTTGGGCTGTGGTAATTACACCCTTTCATTCCTTATTGCTTGTATTGGATTCTTTTCTTTTCTTTTTAATGACATTAGCTAGGGACTTATCAATTTTATTCAATCTTTCAAAGAACCAGCTTTTTTATTCGTCAATTACTTGAACTGTTTTCTTCATCTCAGTTCAATTAATTTCAGCTGTAATCTTGATGATTTCTTCACTTCTTTGGGCTTTGGATTTGGTTTGCTCTTCCTTTTCTAGATGTTGCTGGTGCAACATTATGGTGTGTATTTTTTCCCTTTCTGTTTTTCTAATGCATGAGTTCACAACTATATATTTCCATCTTAGAACTGCTTTCATTGCATCACTTAAATTCCTATAAGTTGTGTTGGAATTTTCATTGAATTGTAGATATTGTTGGATTTCTTGTTTAATTTCATCTGTAATCCATTAGTCACTGAGCAGAATGTTGTTTAATTTCCATGTATTTATGTTTTTTTTCTGGTTTCTTTTGTCATTTATTTCTAGTTTCATTGCAGTGTGATCCGATAATATGCATGCAAGAATTTCTGTTTTCTTGTATATACTTAAGCATGACCTAAAGACTAGTATGTGGTCTATTCCAGAAAATGACCCATGTGCAGCTGAAAAAAATGCATATTCAGCTGTGGCTGGGTGGAACTCTCTGTATATGCCCACTAAATCCATTTGTTTCAAGCTCTAGTTAGGTTCTGCTACTTGTTTGCTAATTTTTTTTGTCCACTTGACCTATCTTTTTGGGATAAGTGGGTGTTAAGGTCTCCTGTTAAGACTGTGGTATTGGATATTAGATTTTTCATGTCCATTAAAATTTGTGTTATATAGTTGGTTGCTCCCATGTTTGGTACGTACATATTTATGAGTGTTACCTCTTCCCCTTGAACTTTCCCCTAACCAGTATATAGTGGCCTTCTTTATTTTATTTGATCATTCTTGGTTTCAAGTTGAGACTGTCTGAGAACAGGATTGCTACCCTTGCTTTTTTTCTGAGATGTTGGGGCATGTAGTATTGTTTTCCATCCTTTGACTTTCAGCCTATGAATTTCGTTATGAGTTAAGTGTGTTTCTTGTATATAGCATATTGTTTCCTTATCCACTGTGCTAATCTATTTCTTTTAATTCATGAGTTTAGTCCTTTTACATTGATGGTTATAATTAAGATGCATTGACTTACGATTGACATGTTATTTACTTGTTGTTGTTTACTCCTTTTTCTCCTGTGTTTTATTGTTTACCATACTTAGTGGACTTCTACTGTTGTTATTCGTGGAGTTCTGGTCATTTTGATTCCTCTGTAGAACATCTTTTAGTAGTTTATGCATGGATGGCTTTGTCAACAATAAATTCCTTCATTGTTCTTTGTCTTGGAAGTATTTCGCTTCTCCATAAAACTTGAAGGAGAGTTTTGCAGGGTATAGTAGTCTGGGCTGGAATTTGTTTCCATAGAGAACTTGAAGTACTCTGTTCCATGCTCTTCATGCCTTCATGGTTAGTGAATCAAATTCTGCCATTATTCTAATGGGTTTTCCTTTAAATGTGGTCCGTTTATTCTCTCTAGCAGCTTTCAGTATATTGTTTTTGTGCTGGATTTCTTGAATCTTGACTATTATATTTCTCGGTGTGTTTTTAATTGGGTAGATGTTCTTTGGAGTTCTGTATGCTTTGGTTGCCTGAATATCAGATTGTTTCCCCATTTTGGGGGTGTTTTCTGCTATTACTTCTGCCCATATTCTTTTTATATCATTTGCATTGAGTGTTTCTTTCTCATTAATGTCTATTAGTCTCACGTTGTTCATCTTTGTATCATCTTGCAGGTAATGAATTATTTTTTCTTGCATTCTCGTTGTTTTTGAGATATCTGTTCTTACCTTTTTCCTAGCAGCAATATTTTGTTCAATATCTGAATCTCTATCTTCACTTCCACTCAAACAGTTTTGAAAGCTTGTGATTGAGATTTTAAGTTCCTTCATACCTCTATGACTGTGCTTCATGTGATCTATTTCTTTCCTGTATTGTTCATGCAAGGAATCCATCATTTTTTCTAATCTCCACTAGTTTTTTTTTTCATTGTCTTCTTTAGAAGCAGTTATTAATTCTTTTGCTACAGAGATTTTTCCTGATCTGATTTCCTCTGTATGTCTTTGCTTTTGATTCTATAATTCAGATATTACTAATTCAGAGATTTTTCTTTAATTCAGAGGTTCTATCTTATCTGAGTTCCTCTATAACTTTATTTAGTTTTTTCTTTCCTTCAGACACTATTGATTCATACATTTAAGTTCTGTGATTCCCAATTTCTTCTGTGCTAGTGTCCTCTGCACTTGTTCTGTGTGGGCTTGAGCCCTGAGACTGCATTTTGCTCATTTTCTTTTTCATTTCATATAGCTTTGTCCTCTGAACTTTAGTGTAGAGCTTTGGTGCAGTTATAACCTTAGACCTACTGTAATTCTGGTGCAGATCTACTAAGTTAGAGTTCATCCAGTTGTGCTTGGATTTGGTCTGGGTGCTGTGCTCAGCTCCTTCCTCGTGCATCCCTGGTATGTGAACTTGTTGTGCCCCTCTGGCAAAGTGTTCTATTTTTTGATTAGTTGGGTGGTTTTGGCCCCTAATCTTTCTGCAGGGGCTTCAGCTGCTGAGTTTCACCCCATGCCTGTATGCCAGACCTGGGCTGGGTCTGGACATTTCCAGGGGGTACAGAGGAGCATAAAAACTCTCCCATACACGTGCAGTGTCTGGGTTTGGGCTGGGTCTGAAATGATCCAGTGAGCATGGCGGAAGGTCTCACTTACGTGGCAGGCTTGCGTTTGGTCCAGAGAGGTCTAGCTATTGCAGAGGACTGTGGTAGCTCTCCTACATACTCACTGTTCCTGGGCTTGGGCTGGGTCTAAAGTGTATTTTTAGAAATCAAAGCAATGTGAAAGAACTTATAAAAGATAAATGCCGCGGTTTTTAATAGTAGGCAAAATCTACTATCAATAGATACACAAGTTACATTTCTCTTACTTATTTTGAATGCATCTAGTAGCCAATGTTAAGTATATTCTATTTAAATTTTTATATAAAATACAATAGTGCTTAATCTTGTAATTTATACTATATATAAAGGAATTATAGGTAAAACTGTGACAATGTGATTAGTGATAAATACAGGCAGTTATGGCTTTTGTACTGTAGATAGATCCATCGATTTGGTGAGAAGTAAAGCTCACATTCTTGTATAGGATAGCAACATTTAGTTAGACAGAATTGAGTCCTTTATTTGATATATAGACATTCACACTACAGGAAGGCATGTTTGAAACCTGAAGAACTAAATGTGTTAGCTGCCCCCATTATGAAAATGCCTATTGTAATGAACTGGTACTTACCTTTCTCATGTTGCTATAAACTGGTGAATATGTCTCCTTAATCATCTTGCTTAAGAGAGGGTCCTTGAGAGACACTCTATAAGAAGACAACCTATAGGATAGATATTTTCCTATCTGGTGTGCCCTAGTAGGTGATACAGAAACATGCATGACACCTAGTAGCACTTACTCCAGGAGTCCAGGTGGAGGAACATGTTATGGGGAAAACGTATGATGTTTTCTCAACATGCAGCTGGCCATTCCTATAGAATATCTGTAGTCATGTGCTCCTGAAAGTCTTTTCATTACCAAGTGGAATTCTCTATGACCTAAGGCTTCTTTGCTGTGGGTTGTATAATATATATGATTTTACCTGTGGCAACTTACCTTGCTCTTTGCAATGGCAGAGACCTCAATTAAATTCTTTGTTGGGCTTCACACTCTTCCCTTGTGGTAGCAGTTACTCCCTGCATTTGGTATATGAGAAATCCATAATATTCTTTTCCAACTCTTTTAGTAGTTAACAAATACTAATATTAAAATATTCTTGCTTTAATTACTAGTGTGATTTGTATTTCCCAAAAAAGATACTAACAGATATCCTCAGAAAAAATACTTCCATCATGAAGCACGAGAACAAGGAAAAGAGTAGGAAGCAAATGGAAAGCTAGACATAAAATTAAACCTACACTGCTTGTATCATCAATTATAGTGAAGTTTATTTCACACAACAAATTAAATGGAAAGCAATAATATTACAAATTAGAAGGAAGTTTAAGGCAATTAAGTGAATTTTCGAAGCTTCCATTTTCTAGAAAGAAGTTAAGGTTCTAATTTTATTATACTTTAATGTCTAAATGAATGTTGATATATTTGGGTTAAGCCACAAAAGAATGTTAAAACTGTGTATTTAAATAATAATGACCAAAATAGTAATAAAAATATTAACAACATTAGTCTGTGACAGAAAAAGCTGAGAAAGTATGGAAAAAAAGTTTCCAATTAAAAACCGAGAGTGTTAAACGTAAACTCATGTACAATTACTACCACACTAACTGTAAAGAACTTTTGAAATTTCAAGTAAAAGAAAAAACCACACTGTTTTAAAGACTCATCAAATATAATTTCATACTAATTACCTCACAAATCGAGATAGAGATATTTATAGACATTAGACAAAGAAAACAACAAATGAAGAATGTATTATCTAAAATAAGTCAGAAATTTTCATTGAATTTTAAAAAACAAATACTTCTAAGTGATAAAAAAAAATCAGTTGTCTAGATCTATGATTCTACATTTTTGAGTATATATGTATGCACTCATATTGACTTAAAAATAAAATCAAAATATATAAAGACAGCAATGATAGAGGTATAAAAATCACTGGACAAATTCACTATCAGATTTTTTAAAATTTACCATATATATTGAATATAGAGAAATAAATTCTCTGTATAGTTTGGGATGATTATATTACTATCTTTTAATTGACAGATTTAGGAAGTTATATGGGGGTCTCTCATGTTATTCTGCTATTATCTTCAGAAATATATAGCTATTCTTTCCTGCATTGCACAATTAATTTGTTAATAAGCTTATAGTATTTCATGTATATTCATAAAAATTTTTGACTAATATTTTTCTTTGATCTCCTTTAATAATAGTAATAGCAGCATTCTGTTTATCTGATGAATAGAATTGAAAGAGAATCCTGTTTTACTACCTGGGTGATTTTTCTATAAATTTATTAGTGTTTGTTTTTTCTAATATTTGAAACAAGTTTCCTAAAAATCTGGTCCTGATAATTTCATATCAGTCAGTTATTTGTTTAAATGAGTTGAAACTTTTAACTGCTTATTGAACTATTCTGATTCTCTTTGATGAGTAGGTTTTAGAAAATTGTATTTTTCCAGAGAATTTCATTAGATTCACTATCAAAATTTATTAAAATAATATATTATGGCATCTTATAGTTATATGATTGTTTTCTAAAACTTTTAAAAATGTGCATTTTTAAAAGAGTATATTAATGGTGATAGAAAAAAGTATTAGAAATGATATAAGGTTTTACTAAACAAAGTAATAGGAATTCAATAATGATTGCTATACTACATGATAGATGAGGAAAAGGACAAATTAGTTGTTCAGAATACAGATAGAAACATGCAAGATTTGTTTAATGAAAAAACACAATAACAAAGAAGTTATAAGAAATTCAAAAGAGGAAAACATTCAGAGTAAAATGAAAAAAAAGCATTAACTGCTGCTTCATGTGAACAGAAAATAAATTGTTCAATGGGACACATAAAAGAAGGGAAAAAAGATACATTTAGGTACATATGCAGAACAGTTTTGATAATTGTATTTTCAACATGCATCTTTTTTACTTTTAGTAATATTTTTCTCTGTTCTTCTATTTATTAATTCATGAGATTTGACTAGGTAACTTCATAATGAAGAAAGAAAATAATTCTGTCATTGTTAGTCAGCATTAGCATCATGATAATGCTTTTACAGTTTTATATTCTATAATGACTATATTGTAGTTTTTAAATTTTTATTACTTGCCATTTTATATATTGTATCCTAACTAGTTTGAAATATTCTAGATTTTTAATGGTGTTGCTTAGTTCACTAATTCTGAACTTTTCTACCCTGCATATTATTAGTTTTTTCTATGCACTTACTCTTAATACAGCCTAGCCTCTCTAAAGTGCCATACTCTTAAAGTCCAATATAATGGGTCTTTACAAATATTCACCAAATTACTATTCCAATCAATATATAAACTGCTTTCAGTATTCCATAAATTTTCCTGATGCATCTTCCTATTCCTAAACTTCTCCCTACATGACTGTTTTAACTTTTGGATCTAACCTTTTTCATTTATCATTTTATTTGTGAGATTTTAAATATATTTCTAAATGTAACAGTGTTTAAATATGGGTACTCTCTGATTTAATGATGCTTCTGTGATTCATTATCAATATTATTGTTGGTGAATACTTGGATTCTGTTTTGTCTTTTGGTTGTTAGGCATAACCCTGCACTAAGTGGCATCAGTTTTGATTTTCACAAAAGTACATTGTTTTGGAAATGGAATGGAATTATGGAATTCCACTTGAACTAGGAATAGAATTATGAAATTTTTGGAACACAAAATGAGAGTATATCTCTATTGTTTTCAAATAGTACATTCTATATTATTAACTTTGATATTTCTTGTTACAAACTTTATAAACTACGACACTATCAGTTTTTATTAATGTCCCCTGCAAAACATGTGTTACTCTTTGGTGAATGTGAACAATTCCCCAGTAGCTCACATAATGTATCATGCTTTTTTTTTTTTTTTTTTTTTTGGCAGAACCGGGGATTGAACTCAGTCCCTTGCACTTGCCAGAAAAGTGCTTATTCCGCTGAGCCATCTCCCTGGCCCCCTGTATCATGCTTTGTCTGATTTTTTGAGACAGGGCCTGGTCATGTAGCTCAGGGTTACCATGAACTTGTACTGAACTTCTTCCTGAATCCTTAGATTACATGTGTTTGCCACCATGACCAAGGACTTTGTCATTCTTCAAAAAACCCTATTTCACTTTCACCTAGTGCTCTTTAGGTTATTATAAATGGTTGCATATATACAAATCTCCCAGAATTTCTGAATAAAATTTATTCAAGCTGCAAGGCAATTGCATATGTATTAATCAAACTGAGATTGTTTCCTTGTAGAAGAATGGTATATTCCTGTAGATGTGTCATTCAGATTATCCATTTTTTAATATTCTCTTCCCATTTCTTAAATAAGGTAATAGTATATATATA
>NW_004524600.1:14692774-14700906 GCF_000260255.1 Octodon degus
AAAGCATCTCCAAAAGTTTCAAAATATGATTTCCTACTTATTTTTGCAATAATTTCAAGTTTTTCTAAAAAATTAAACATACATTTCTACTACTCAAGATTCTTAGGGGGCCGGGGAGATGGCTTAGTGGAATAAGCCTTTCACTGGCAAGCGCAAGGGTCTCAGTTCAATCCCCAGTTCCAAAAAAAAAAAAAAAAAAAGAAGAAGAAGATTCTAAAAAAAAAGAAGTTTCGTAGGTGCAGCACACTCTGTAGCAGCCAACTTTTCTAGTCTTTCTTTACTTGAAACTAAATATGACTTTTCAGCCAAACCCTTGAAAGATAAATTGCTCTTGAGTTTGGTTTATCTCCTATGATATTAAATTTTTTTATTTCTTTTTCAAATATTGTATACATCATAAAGTAAAAATATATTGATTTTAATATGATATTATCTCATGTAATTACAACATGAAATGGTTGGGTAGTAAGTCTACTAAACCATAAACAAGACACATATGAATATAATTGCAGCCTACAATAAAATTTAAAATGAGATAAAAAAATTCAGTGATATAATCAGATTCAATATATCAGTTTTAATATTATTATGCACATGTTATATGATATTTTAAGTATATACCTTAAAGTTATTTTTTAATACAAATAGAAAAACTTGATGCATTTAGTATGAAACCTGCACTCTGGTTTGTTTTGTTTTCTGTATAACTCAATTCTAGTTCACTAGCAGTAAACACATATGATTTTCATTTTTAACTAAAAAGAGGCTATTTATGTCCTGATCCTAGTGCCTGTTAAACAAGCAAAAAGCCTTATATACATGTAGGGAGCTAAAAATGACATTGAAACATTCAGGCTTTGCTTCTGGCTGGAGGATATTTTTTGCCATAAAAATATAGAAAAGCGGTCAATTAACACTGATAATCTTGATTATATGACAAACAGAAGGTCACAGTTCCTTGAATTTTAAATTCAAACTTTGTACCTAGAAGTAATGAGAGAGCAAAAGCCTGTCACCTGTTATGTTCTCAAGAAAGCGAGGAAATAATCTCTTGTCTTGCTCTAAATTTTGTGAAATGGTTTCTAGTGCTTGGTCTTTGTCCACATCCTTCCTCTGTCTAAGCCCACCTAGCTGTGGGAATACTTTAAGAGTGCTTTTGCAACGCGATATTAGAAATATAAATAATATTTAAAATACATGATTTTTCTCTTATAAATACAATGATCTTGTCATTTAAAGTAAAAGAAAAAATATTTCTAGAAAATAATTCTTTAGCATGAGATGAAAATACATTCTGGTTAGGCTGGTTTCTTCATATTTAAAGCACTTCACAAAATCTGGTTTTTAATTTCCTTGAAAGAACTGTAAATCTAGTTGACCACAATTATGCTGTTGGGAATTCACCCTCTATTAAGCCCTCTTGTTGCAGGAGGAAGAAGCCTATACTCTCTATTGAGACTTTATATAGCTTTTTAAAAGAATTTTTATCAATTCATCTCTACAAAGTGTTGACTTATAACAGTTTTGGGACTTTGGCTTTGTAAAAGAGGAAAAATCTTCAAGAGCCAATAATGATGGAATGTTTTGATGCCTATGTTAGTAATTCTAACAAGACAGAATCCTGTTTTTGATATGTAGGTGAAATATTAAATATATGTAGTCCTTTGCTTATGTCATACCACTCTTTGCACCAGGAAATTTACTATGGATTTCGTTATCATTTACAAAACTTACAATGCTACATACAGCAATTATTGTGGAAATCTGTTGACTCCTCAGTCTGAGTTCTTCTTTTCCAGTTTATTTAAAATATTCTTCAACATAATGTGACATATCATCAAAAACTCAATGATCACATTTCTTGAAAGTGGAAGATTTTCAAATTTTGATCTGGATCTTGTCTTAGCAATTTCTGTACCATAATTTTTACATATAGATATTATTTCACCATTGTTCACTTATAATTCCCTGGAAATATTTATGGTAGTAAATAACTCATTGTCTCTAAAATATACTTTTAGTAAAAGTGATCATTTTTAATTTATTTTTTCTATTTTTTGGGAAGTGTCTACAGGATGTTCAGGGTCTCACTACTAGATCCACTTGTAGTGATCCGCCCACCTACAGCCTCCTAAGAGTTGGGATTATGGGTGGGTGCCACCATGTCCAGCCTTACTTGCCCTCTCAGCATGCCCCAGGAGTGGGGCCTGCATAGCAGGCAGGGGTATAGAACCTCCAGCCCCTGCGCCTGATTGCAGGCGCTTTAATCTGATGCCCTATTTAGCCAGCCTGATCATTTTTTAATTTTGAATATCCATATTGAATCATCAGGTTTTTATTTGTCAAATTATCATGACCATCAAATAAATATTAGATTTTCGGAAGTATTATTGTATTTTGTGTACCTGAGGAAAGAAGTAAAGCAAGTTAAATTATCAGTGCATCTAAAAAGTATTGATAATTATTTAGCAGATTGCATGTCTCTACTTTGGCACTATTGCATAGTTTATCAGACAGCAACGCTTTATCACTAACATCATAAGATCTGTTCATGGTTCAGGAATAAAAACAGTTTCCATCTTCCATTGCATCTCTTGTCTTGACATACCTATATGGGGCTACCAGACATGTTTGCAAAACACAACAGCATGTAAAATACAAAATAGAAAAGCATAATATAAGACTAAAGGACTTGGCATAGAGGTATATGCAGTTGAGAGTTGGAGCCCAACAAGCCAATTTTAGTAATTTGGTAAAAACTTGTTTCTAAAAAGAGAAACAGAGAAACACCACCAACAACAACATGGAATTATACAGCTGAATGATAATGAGAATATCAGAAAGATTTTTTATTTAAAGAAAAGAAGCCACTACAATCTAATTGTTTAGGAAAGTATTTGTATTTATTTACCACAGTTGACTGTGTTGCTTATAACCTTGAGTCACCAAATTTACTTTTTTCTTATGTTGTTAGGTGAATTTCCAGTTAATTTTCTTGAATGTGACAGACTACATTTTCTAAAGTTAACCTCAGTTGATAAGGAAATCTCCTGTGATAAGTAGCTGATGTTTATAATTATATCATTTTTTCACTTTATTTAATTACAAGGATGAGAGAGGTAAATTTCTTTTCTATTATTACTGAGAGCTAGAAGTTGTTTTCTGCTTTCCCATTATTCTTTAAGGTAATCGTCAAATGATGCTTCTTCCTTGGAGTTTCTTCTCACTGAGTCATGCTCTATCCTACACTTATTCTACAAGTAGACTCCGCCATATTTGCATAGAAATTAATGGGACTAAAATGGATTTGTATTTTCTTTTTTAGTTTCAAAAAGCAATTTGGATGTTTGATTCCTTACTTTCTTGCTTCCATGGTGCATTAAAACTTGATTCTGATTTGGAGCTTGTATCCTTACTACCACAGCAGATTGCCATAGTGGGCAATTTATAAACATCAGACTCTTGTTTTTCTTGAATCTGAAGAGATGGGAAACCATGATCAAGTCACCAACAGGCATCTGTTCAAGGTCATTGTGTGTTTTGAGGCTATAGAGACTGTCAGCACCCTGCGCTCTCATGAAGGAAGAAGAGGATGGGTAAGGAGAACTTTAGAGTCCAATATGAGGTCACTAATCTCCTTCATAATGAGTGTGCTGTCATGCTCTAATCAGTGTCGAAAGGCCCCACATCTTGGTACAATCACAAGGCCAATTATCTTACAATATATGAATTTATGGAGGAAAATTCAGATCACTTTACTTATCTGTCTTGTTTTGGGTTTTTCTCATTTTATTCTATGCGAGATTTTATCATATTTCTAGGAATGAAATTGTAAAATGATTTTTTATATTTTAGGGTCATTTCCATGCCTGAACCCATTCCATTCATGACATTTCTCTTAAAATGCTAACTCTTCAGCATGCTCTGTTCTGATCCTGCTTCTGCTTGCTTTTCTCGTCTGTCTTCATACTTTCTTTCACCACATTCATTTTACTTAAGTTTTATGGAAATTCCAAAATATGAATCACATTGCTTTATTTTTTCCTTTAGGTTTTAAATTTATTCACCCCTACATGATTTCTTTGCATTTCCTCAGCCAAATTTTCCTCAAGAACACTTGTCTATATCTGATTCATCAATCCTCATCCAATTTTTTCTTGTTTCCCTGCTCTTTATCTTTTAGAGATTTGGCCAATCTACATCATACTTACCTTGTTAGATAACTATCTATTCAAGTAGCAAGTATACCAATGGATCACAGCCTCATTCCAATAATTAGTCAGCATTTGTCCCTAGTTCAAAATATGAATACAGTCTATAAACACATGATGACCTGATGATGTGTGGAATAGATAACAGGATGCTAATGTGACTCATTATGTTCCAAACACTAGATATTTGTGAGAGGATAGATAAGGTATGATTGCACCTTCTTTAATAATAATTGCAAGAAAATATTACCTATATCAATATTGACATTCCTTAAGTAATTTTTCTAGCCTATAAATTAAGTGTTAACTCTTGTTGACCTACATTTGCTATTATTTGAAATTACCTTGTTTTTTTATCAGTTTTATGATAGTCTTTTGGTTGTCATAAATTTAGCTTTCAGGGACTTGTATCCTTGTTCATATTGTATATCCATTGCTATTTATATTTGGAGCCAAGATTTTAATATGTCTATGTCTACATCATATAACTGTTATTTTTAGCTGGACAAACGAACTCCTCATGGTTGCAGCTAAAAATATGTTTTTTTCTTGATTCACTGTAAATCAGTCATGTTACTTGTTTTCACTTTTCTTTTTGGACTATCTTAAGATAATGTTCATAACATTTTCTGATCATTCCATGATGATAAATCTAATCACTCATCTTTACCCAGGAAATTTCAGAAAAATACAGCAGTAGACAAAGACCCTCCCCCAATCTTCTCCCCATAATTATATTAATTTGAACAGTTCCTCACACACTGACGCAGAAAAATATGTTCACAAAGAGCTAAATAAAATAGATAAAGGGATATAATACCTGGTTTTAGCATAATAAAAGGAAAGGCACAATGTAAAAGGGAAGAAGGAAAGAATTTTGCACATCATCCATCCTCCAACTCCCAGATACACACTATGGAAAAGCATGCCTCTTTGTTGAGAACTATAGCAAAACAACTATATCCCTAAGACTTACGGAAATAGTAACTATGATAACAAGCTCAGAGAAAATAATAAATGATCTGCTTAAGTTTTATGTAAAATTGAACATAAATAAAGCCAAACTAAGAAGATTCAAATAAATGTCCCCTCTTTTCCTGTGCAAAGGTCAGCGTACACAGACATCAAGAACTTTGAAGATAACAGGATAACAGCTCATGAATAAAGTAAGTTATTTCAAACCAAACAGAGTAATCAGTATGTGACAAAGAATTCTAAAAGAAATGTTATAAGAAAACAAGACAAACTCTAAAACAAATCAGAGAAATCGTTCAAAAATTTATCATACCTGCAGTAATTTTTAAAGCTCAAACAATTCCTGGAATTAAAAGATACACTAAACAAAGTGAAAGACACAGTAGAAGACCTCGGTGGCAAACTCAATCACATAGAACAAAGATTCAGTGACCTCAAATATCGTATATCTGAAAATGCACTGTTGGCAGAGAAGTAGAGAGAAGTGGAAAAGAATGATGAAAAAGAAACAAAGCATTAAGGAATTATTAAAAAGTAATTGAAAAGCAAATATTCAGGTATTGATGGTTAAGACCTATTTGAAAATGTCAAAAAAGTAAAACGTTTTAAGATACAAAAGAGAAAAGTCCAAACCTAAAATGGTATACAGTCACAAAGGTACAGAAAGGACAAAGATCATATTTAGCATCCATTCTACAAAGTTTATCCCAAACATATATAATAAAGTTCTCAGATGAAAATGACAAAGAGATTCTTAAAATAGCCAAGGAAAAGCATCAAGTAGTGTATAAAGTTACACTATTGAAACCAGCAGATTTATCAGCATACTAGAAGAGATTGGAATGACATATTCACATTAGGAATAAAAACCTTGTAAATCAAGCGCATGTTGTATTACTCAAGGATATAATCCCTTAGGAAAAAGAGCTGAGACATTCCTGGATGAACAGAAACCTGAAAGGATTTATTGCCACACATGCTGTCTTACAAGAAATGCCAGAGTTCTTTCCAAATCAAAGAAAGAGATACTAGAAAAAGGAAACAAAAAGGATAATATACATTGATAACAGAAACTATACTAAAAAATTCAGAATGTTTGCATATTGTTAAATGAAGTGTAAATAATTATTTTTAATATGAAGCCAACGTAATTAAAATGATTATTACATTAAAAAGATAAATGATAGACAATAGGACATTGACAATTTAAAATGTAGAGAGAATATCTAAACACATGTTTAGAGATGTTCTGTTAGCACATTTTCTTTTGCATATTTTTACTATTATTATGATCAATGTTAACTTCCTAGAAGATCAAAATAGCTTGGTATAATCGAATAATGTTTTTTATAATCCTTGTATTAGTCACAAACAAGAAACCCCAAAATTACAAATCAATGATGAGCTACACACTGCTTGACAAACTCACAAGTTAAGATATAGAAGGAAGAGTAAGAAAGAACTGCCAATAAACTAGGGAGGTAACAAAAACGCAGCAGTAAGATATGGAACCATTAGTGCTTTCAATGTAAAAGAATTAAATTTTCAAATTGAAAGAAATTAAGTAACAGAATAGATAAAAATTGAATTCTTCTTTCTTTCATCAACTTGCTTTTTGAAGTTAACCTTCAATTTGACTCCTCTATGGCCTGCTCTCTCCAACCAGAAATGTAAGGAGAGCAGCCATTTCCTCTCCTTTTCTCAGTCTTGTTCTAGTTTATTACTGCTCACTCTCTCATTCTCAATTTGAAGCTCCTGCTCCATCAGGTTTCTCTGAGCATCCCAGGGTATGAAACGGAAATGGGAGAGGATACTACACCAAATGTACATGAAAACCGAGGACATTACATTTCTCCATTTAGAAAAAGTGATTGTGTAAGAATAAGAGAGCAATAGAAGAATAAAGTGATTTGCTTGTGAAAAATGTGTTTACATATTCTAGACTTGTCCCAGTAGGAGACAAATATTATATGTATTTGGATTATAGTCACCGAAATGCACCATAAATCTCTCCTTTATTACTATTTACTTTATTATCAGAAATCTTGCTACAGAGAAGCTTTCATATTACATAAACTAAATATTTACTATCAGACCTGTTCTTATATGTGAAGTTTAATCCTAACATTAATGCACTAGGAGGAGGGAAACACTTCTGTTTTCTTTTTAAAATGGACTTTCCATTTGATCCATGTATTTGGAGACATAAAAAATGTTAATTCAGACTGACACAGTGGTAGAGCACTTAGCAGGCCTGCTCAAGGTCTGAGGTTCCATCTCCTTCACTACAGAAGAAGCCAACAGAAAAAGGGTCACTGCTTAAAAGAAAGAAGTAGGTTGTTAGCCATTTTTAAAGGGGAAAATCGATTCATTACTACTGTTGATAGAAGTTAAATGAAAAAGATTTCTCTGAGGAAACATTTCTTCAATTTTGCATGAAAATTTATTGGTTTTAGTTGCTCCTTTATGACACTCAGAGAAAAATACAATACACTTAACTCTTTTTACAGTAATCTTTTAAAACCATGATTTTACTGAAATGAATGATAACTATTAGGTAGTGAAAATTAACTTAGATTTTTTAAAAAATGGTTAATTTGGGGAATGATTGATTAAAATTAATAAAACCTTAACTAAATACATATCCAATGTGTGTATATGTATATAGATAGATAGATAGATAGATAGATAGATAGATAGATCTTTCTTTTTAACAACTTACACTATTCACGCAATATCCAGTGTTGGCAAACTCAGTACTAGAACAGTTACAATAATTAATATGTTGCATATTGTTGTCTTTGTAGTAGATATTCATAGTACAAGATGCAGACATGATATCTAGTATAAACACTATTAGTTCAAATCTTTCTTCTCATTGAACTAAGAATGTAACTGTACATCTATGCTACTTTGTATATACAGATATATATTTTTTTCACTACG
>NW_004524600.1:14701006-14703337 GCF_000260255.1 Octodon degus
TTTTTTGGCGGTACTGGGGATTGAACTCAGGACTTTGCGCTTGCCAGGCTGGCACTTACGCCGCTGAGCTATATCCCCAGCCCCTGAACATTCATTTATATCCCCATTTTTGGTTTGTCAGAGATGAGTATTCCATTGCCATTCATATATTGTATGTGCATGAATTCAGCAACGTAATCCAATATAGTCCAGTAGTCTATAATAGTAGTGGGTCATTCGCATGACTGACAATGTCAGAAGTTGTTGACTTGAGCCTTTTACAGCTCAGCATATTAATATGGCTTTACTTTTTGTACCTCATTTTTATACTTTTCTGCTGGATGGTTAAGACCAAGATCAAGTAAGACCTACAAACTGCTGTACAGGGCTTCAGGGTAAAGCCTGAGGGGATTTGACTGACCTTGTCAGATAGAAAATTTAATTTTTTTGCTATAAACCTTACTGTTATGAGCACTTTCCCTCATTTCCTTTAATCAGCCTTCACACTGTCTGTTCTCACAACACAGTGGCAGTTTGATGCTAATCCAGTTCTCATACACAATGCAGCAAAGTCAGGGGAAGCTAACAAGTCACTCATATTTTATGATGAATCTCACATAGATATGTGGAACAAAATTAAAGAAATTCTCTTCTTTCCTCACATGTGAGTTGCTCAGTTCTGTTTAAATATGTCTTGTAATGCAATAACCCTGTGATTATATTCTTACTTAGAAATGTTGTAAGGTTACATTGAAAGTTTGAAGACAATAAAACATGTCATCTTAAAGTTGAGAGTCTTTGAAGTTTAGGGTGTGAAGTAATTTTTTCAATTCTTAGTTGGAAGAGGAAAAATAATTTATTGAGCATTTACTCTGATTGACATAAGCATATGCTCTTTACACCATTCTTTGTGTTTACTAATTTCATTATGAGACTTTTCTTCTATTCTGAAATTCAAAGAATAGAAAATTGATGAAATACTAAATTCCAGTGTTCAATTTTTAACTTGACTTTGTGGTATTTATTCACTTCTATTTTTTACCTAATTTTATTAAGAAACACACAGCAATGAGACAGTTTCAAAACTGATTAAAGCACAGTTTCAATAATTAATACATTGCACATTGTTGTCTTCCTAGTGGTTACTCACAGTACAAGATGCAGACATGATAGCCTTTCCAAACACTATTAGTCAAAGCTTTTTTCATGTTGAATTAAGAGAAAGTATCTGTTTATCTATCCTAACTATTTTGTATATACAGATACAAAATGCTCTTTTATTTGTATCCCCTTTTTTGTTAGTTTTGTCAGAGATGGGAAGTCAATTGCCATTTAAAGAGGTGCGTGAATTCAACAAAATAATCCAAAGTAGTCCAGTAATCCATAATAGTAGTGGGTTATCCATAGGACTGGAAATGTCAGAAATTGTTGACTTGAGCCTTTACAGGTCAGGATATTAATATGACTTTATTTTTTATACTTCGTATTTAAACTTTTCTGCTGGATGGTTCAGACCAACATAAAGCAAGAGCTATATAACAAGAAATGTAACTTGTGTTTGAAGTTCAGTTAAATCCCCTGAGGATTTATCCTGTAACCCTGTACCACAGTTTGTAGATCTTTTGTCAGTGTCAGTCATGTGGATGAGTCACGGCCATTCCTTGACCAATTTCCTCTCTGTGAAAGCCTGAAAGAATGTTTTCTTTCCAGATGATTCTCCTTAAGCACACTCTACATCATTAATGAATTTCCTTTGTGGCCCCATAATCTCTTTGAATAGAAAATTTGGTATACCACTGAGTTGCAGGATGTTACAGTACAGGTTCTCTTATGTCCTGAGTCCTAACTGACTTTGAATGGCTAGCATCAAAATGTTGGCTGTCCATGCAGCCCTTCTTTTTAATAATTTTTGGCCTACAAACTTAAGTTGTTAATCCTCCAGAAGAGAAACTTAATGTTATTATAGCCCTATAACATAGGCAGTTAAACTTAACCTCAATATCTGTCTGAATATCAAACACATTAGACACAATATGGAGCAGTTATTTTCCATCAAGTATTGATATTTAAACTCTAAATCCATATATAATGTGAATAAATAAACAAAAAATAAAATCTATTTAAAAAATAGAAATAAACAGTTACATATTTTTATACAGATATTTAGAAATCTAACCATATACAGCATTGTAGCAGGACAGTACTATGACATTTTTTTTGACTCTTTTTCATTTATTATCCTTTTTTAAAACAAAGGTTTAAATGAGAGACAGTATAGCAGTAATTGATATGACATTAGAAGCAGTATGTATTTAGAATACCAGAATAACAGGCACTCCAAGCATGACTGTA
>NW_004524600.1:14703437-14705524 GCF_000260255.1 Octodon degus
TCTCTTAAATCATTTTGTCAGATTGAGATAAGTACCTTGTACATCTAGTTTTTCAACGTTTCTTGTCTTGAAAGCACGTTGGCTTTCTTAAAGGCATTTTCTGCATCTATTAAAATCATTTTATTTTTGTCCTTACTTTTTGTATTATGTATTACACTTAAAAAATTGAGTGTGTAGAACCATTAATTCTTGCCTGGGTGAAGGCTACTTGATAATGATGTTTTTCAAGAACCATTTTCTGTAGTTGCTTTCAGCATATTGTTCTTTGCTGGATTTCTAGTATCTTGACTATTATATGTCTCAGTGTGTTATTATTTTTATTTTATTTCTTTTTGACACTTTCAAAACTGGTTAATAGGACAGTTTCAATAATTAATACATTGCAGATTGTTATTTTCTTAGTGGTTATGCATAGTACAAGATGAAGCCAGAATATCCTGTCCAAACACTATTAGTACAAATCTTTCTTCTCATTGAATTAAGTGAAAGTAGCTGTATATCTAATCCTAACTATTCTGTATATACAGATACAAAATGGGCCTTCTTTGTATCCCCTTTTTTGGTTCAGTCCTGTCAGAGATGGGTATTCTATTGCCATCTAAATATTATAGGTAAGTGAATGCAGGAAAATCATCCAACACAGTCCAGTAGTCCACAATAGTGGTTATCCACAGAAGTTGTTGACTTGAACTTTTCACAGTTCAGCATATTAATACAACTTTACTTTATATACCTTGATTTTATACTTTTCTGCTGGATGGTTAAGATGAAGATAAGCCAAGACCTATATAACAAGAATTGTACCTTTTATATCTGAGAATATCAATCAAGTCCCTTGAGGATTTATCCTGTAACCCTGTACTGCAGTTTGCAGATCCTTTGCCAGTATCAGCCATGTGGATGAGCCATGGCCATTGCTTCACCGATTTTCTCTCTGTTAAAGCCTGAGAGAAAGTTTTCTCTTCATGTGACTCTCATTAGCAACACTCTATATCATCGATCAAAATGCTCTGTGACCCCATAATCTACTTGATCAAAAAATTTGGGACAGAACTGAGTTACATGATGTTATGGTGTAGGTTCTCCTATGTCCTGAGTCTTCACTGACCTTGAAAGGCTAGGGTCAAAAGGTTGGTTGTTCTTAAAGCCCTTCTATTTCTCTAGTTTTTGGTCTCCAAACTTAGGTTATTAACCCTCCAGAACAGAATCTTGTTATTACCGTATAACATATGCAGTTGGGATTCACCTCACTATCTGTCTGAATATCAAACATCTTAGGCATAACATGCAACAGGTATTTTCCATCAAGTGTTGCTATATTAAACTTTAAGTCCCTACAGAATATGGAGAAAAAATTTAAGAAATCAAAAATATTTAAAGAATATGAACAAACAATTGCATATTTTTGCACAGAAATTTAGAAATCTAACCATGTAGAGCATTGTAGCAGGATAGTACTGTGACATTTTTTTCTAGTGTCTTTTTTATGTTTACTACACTTTTCTTAAAAAAATAATTTACTTGAGAGACACTATAGAAATCATTGGCCTTTCATGACAAGAAGTATGTACTTCAAACACAGGAATGACAGGAATTCCAAACGTGACCCCTCTGTTACACATTGCTATCTTCTGTGCAGTTGCCTGGTTCACAGATATCAGCATATATAGTTATTCAGAGTGAGAATCCTACCAATTAACTGCTAGGTTCAAAAACATGCTGAAGATTCTCAGGATCATTGCCTTAACTATTTTGTGCATATAAATGTATGGTTTTGCCCTAGTCATATTTCCTAGCTTTTCTTCTTGTCCTTTCTTCATTGTTTAATCCTGAATGTCTCACTTTCCTTATAATTGTGTTATACCTTTCTCTTTTTATTTCTTCTTTTGAGTTCTTATACTAGGGAGACTGTACAATATTTACACATATGTGTCTGGTTTATTTCACTTATGAGTGTATGGCCAAGTGGCATCCACTTAAATGTAAAGGTTTTGAGTTTATCATTCTTTGTAGCTGAGTAATACTCCTTTATTTATTTATTTATTTATTTTTTAAATGTATCAGGTATTTAATTAGGTTCTTAGTAA
>NW_004524600.1:14705859-14722504 GCF_000260255.1 Octodon degus
TCTCTTGCCTCTGTGACGCCCAGTGAGGATGATCAAGATGGTGCCAGGAATACTCCATTATTTAAAAATACATCTTTTTCATCCATTCCGTAGGTGATGGGCATTTTGGTTGTTTCCACGATTTGGCTATAACAAATTGTGCTGCTATAAACATAGGTGCACATAAACCACTATGGTATGATGTTTTTAGTTCCTCTGGGAAAATTCCCAGTAGGAGGATAGCCAGTTTAAATGGGATTTCCAGTCCTAGGTTTTTAAGGAGTCTCCACAATGATTCCCATAATGATTGCAGAAGTCTACATTCCCACCATTAGTGCAGAAAGCTTCTTTTTCCCCCACAGACTCTCCAACATTTCTTGTTGGTTAATTTCATTATCATAGCCATTCCTTTGGAGTGAGATGATATCTCAGTGTTGTTTTAATTTGCATTTGATGAATGGCTAGTGATGTAGAGCATTTTTTCATATATTTATTCACTTCTACAATTTCACCCTCTGAGATGTGTGTTCATCTTGGATGCCCATTTCTGTATTGGGTCTTTAAATTCTAATAACTTTTTAAATTATAAAATGGCAAATATTCTTATAGGTCATCAAAATAAATTTGGCTCCTATAATATGACTCATAAAGCTTCAAAGTTAGTAACATTTCAGATATTAAGATATAATTCATCTAATCTGATAGAAATTAAATTTATTAACGTAGAAATAAAATCTATGAACCACCTCAAAATGATCACATTTCCTGTGTATCTACTGTTTCACTATTTCAACTTAATCACAGAGAATTCTTTTCTAAATAAAGTTAAAATGAAAATACACCAGTTTCATTGAAAATTTTTAATATATGTGTGAGAAAGAAAGATAGCATTAGCAGACTCATCCTTAGACAACTTGTATGAAAACTTGGTTATCACAAAAAACTTTGGTCATTACAGCTCTTTCAATAAATGTTAGTGTCCTAGTTATTCAGACATTATTTGTTTCTGTGAATGCATACATTTTAATATGAATAAATAGTTTATAAGCAAATCATTTATTCAACAATGACAATGTAGGAAAACTGAATCACCCTTCTAATTTTTATAAATTCAAACCTGTGTGTGGTTAGATCTGTATCCTATGCAAATCTTTCTTAATTTTTCCTGCTTAGTAGTTTACATCTAAATGAAAGAAAAATAAAATATTAAAACACCCAAAGAGTAAACTGTAAAGTATGTTGGTATTTTAATAGTTAACATGGGAAACATTTCAAATTTATGTCTTTTTCATAATTGTATTATATATTTTGTTTTATATAGCACTATTTGAGATAAACAATCACATGTGGGCCCTCTGGTATTATAATACCCAAGAGATGGCTGACAGGTTGAATAAAAACTTAGGTCAGTAAAAAATTGTCTCAGGCTTAGATCATTTCATAAATGCTATTTATCCCTAATCTGTTTCTTTAACATTTGTAGCCTCTAACTTTAACGTAAAGATAAAGCATATTTTAATATAGCAGATTGTAGTATTTCATATGCCTCAAGGATCAAAATTAGAACCCTTTCCTCTTTATCAAATATTAGAAATGTGTTTGCATCCTTTTGGAGTCATATATTTTCTGAACATGAAATTTTCCATGACACATACATACTCTAGAGAAAAAAGAAAACAATATTTGAAAAAGCCATTAAGGTTTGTTCTGGAAGAGTTTGAAGTCAGACATTAAATCAATCTTAAAATAACTTCAGAAGTACAAGATTAGGTCAATGGGAAAAAGTACTCTTTATGTAGAATTAGATGGAACTGTTACAGCTGCAAATTGGCAGAGAACAGAGAAACTTAAATCACACGCCTTTAGTTCTCATTATCCCTGGTAGTATGTGTTATGAAATTGCTTTGAACACTGAATTAGCAAATACTGAATCAATTCTTCTAGGGGAAATAAACCACGTTTAAACTCCCTCAAATCTCTGGTTATAACATTTCCATCAACAGAACAATATAACACACAACTTTGTTTTATGCATGTATATGTCCACTTAAAGATATGAATATGTAGTGTTGATTCATTCACATGGAGCTACAGTCAGCAGCAGCAGTCAGCAGAAACTCATCTAATGCATGTACTTTTTTTTTGTGGAACCGGGGATTGAACTCAGAACTCAGACCTGTGAGCTTGCCAGGGAAGCGCTTATTTCACTGAGCCATCTCCCCAGCCCCAAACACATGTACTTTTTTAATGTAAGACACATTATCATTGACTTCTTGTTTTTGGAGCAAAAGATAGCATTATACGCTATTTTAGGACATCATTTAAGTGGCGAAATCACCAATAAAAGAAAGCAAAACTTACAGAACTAAATAGGATCAGGAAAGAGTGCTTATTTATTGTCCATGAGCTGAAACAAAAAGGGCACCTTTTATTTTTATTTATGTATTTTTTAAAATTTTAACTGGGAAAGTCATCTAAATAAGCTGACTTTTTGCTTTTCAGATTTCCATAAAATTGATTTTAAGGTTGTTAAAAATGTTACCAAATAGCCAACTGCACAAATAATAGAGATAGATTTTTCTTTTCTGTCTTTCCGGAACGGAGGATTGAACTCAGGTTTTTGTGCTTGCCAGGGAAGCACTTACTCCACTGAGTCATCTCCCCAGCCTCTTTCTTTCCTTCTTTTTTCTTTTTGTCATTTTTTTTTTTTACTACATGATATCACTCTGTAAGTTCAGATGGCTTCGAGCTCACAAAGTTTTCTCAAACTTTCAGCAATCCTTCTGCGTCAGCCTCTTGATTGCTGGGATCACAGCTATGGACCACACCACATGGCTTGAGGATAGATTTTCTGAAAGGAAGACAAGAAAAGTTCATAATTTTAAACCTTCAAATACTTCCTTCAAAAATGTTGTTACAGTTAGATATGATCAAATCATTTTTTTCCACAGCAATACAGAACAACACAACCATTTTCTCTTTATTTTTTAAACTGAAACCTCTGTGTATTTCTTAGACACCATTATTTGATAGTCAACAGGTTCTCATACTGATTTTTGAATCACTTTCACCTGGAAGCCTTGCTTGATTTGTTGGTAAGGTCTCATTATGTAGCTGGCTTTGAATGCAGTAGGTAGCTCAGGCTGGCCTTAAATTCTTTTATTATTTTTAAATTTTTTTATGTTTTAAAATTGTTTTATTTAGGGTCTCACTATGCAGATCAGATTTGTAGTGGTCCTCCTGCTTTCAGCCTCTCCAGTGCTGGGATTACAGGCGTGCACCATGATGCCTGGACTCAGTTGCTGGCTCAGTGTGCCTGGGGCGGGGCTGGCTGGCATGGAGTACTGGGGTTTGAACTCCAGTTCCTGTGCTTGCCTAGGCAGGCTGGCCTCAAATTCTTAATCTTCAATATTATAATGCTAAGCATGATGTGAAGCTGTTCTAATTGTTGAAGCCCAGAGAATAGTTTTCCAATTCAGACACACAAAAGGATACACAATTAAGTAACATTGAGAATGTTGTAGTATCTGACATTAAGCTGGAAAAAAGGGCACTTTTTTGCATAGATTCCTACAAGGTAAAGATAAGTGAAGACGGTGTGAATCATGGGATTCTGAGTGAACAAAATGACTGTACATATGCTATCTCTATTCCTGGCTGGACTCATTGCCACTTATAATATTGATAAAACCCATGATTCAGCTTGTCTATCACAGAAAAACCAAATGCATTAATAATATTATTTGATGAAATACTTATAAACATAATAATAAAATGTGTTTCCTTACAAGTATTTTGTCCTTTGAGATATGTGACGATCACAGCTAAAAAGTACTGTCAATCACTCTTTGTGACTATAAAAGCAGTACTGTATTTTTCATGGTATTTCCAACCTCATGGGGATATTTATATAAAATAATAGATAAATTCTGTTAAAGGGAAAAGCCAGACAGATTTTGTTTCAACTGAAATTTCTGATTTTCTTTTTCATTCTTGGGTAGTAGATTTTTTATAACATTTTTCAAAATGTTATTAGCTGGGTCACTAGTATCTGTGGAATATTTATAGTACTATATTAGAGTAATTTCAAAACTGTAATTCACTATATTCACAATGGAGAAGGTATAGTTTGCTCAATTATCTATACATTCTCTAACTGAGTGAAATATAGATTATTTCATAATAGTCTAAAGAAAATAAATCATTTGATGTTACCAGAGTCAATGTAGCAATTTTTTTCCCCTAACAGTATTTTTTTTTACCTCCAGTCTTAACATGTCATGGGTAGAAATGAGTTGTGTGATATGAATTTTAATTGAAAGTAGAGGCTTGGTGAAACACTCATCTAAGAATAAGTAAGTAACAGTATCTGGCATGAAAAGATGGCACAGCTGGAAAACAATATAATCCTGAAGCCTTAGAAGAAGATAAATAGATCCCCAGAATTTCTTTTTTTTTGTTTAATCATCAGAAATAAAATTGAGAGATGAGCATCAGAAATAAAATACAAACATGAAATAGAAAGATTGTTTTCAGAATAAAGGGGAAAGACATCAGATTAAGTTTAAATAAGAAGTGTAAAATCCTGAGGAGATTGCAAGGAATTTAAAATGCAACATCTTGTTTAAAACCTGTGGAAGTGAGCAAGTTAAAACATGGATGTTGTCAGAAATCTCATTGGTATTGCATGCCGGAGAAAGCAGAGAAATAAAGTATTAAGCAATAAGGTAACCGAAAGACAGTTCTGGAGGATAGAGAATGCAGAATAAAGTAAGCACTGCAAGTATTCTTGAGAATATAAATATTTGAAAAAAATCTAACTTGACAGTTGTAAAGATCCCTTTAATTTTTAAAAATAATTTGTAGTTAAATTGGATTGTAGCAGATATATGAATAATATATTCTGTTATGGTAATTTTGAGGTTCTCTTGATAGGTGGAGTATGAACAACTTACGGAACTATAATGAGGCAATGTATAAAAAAGTAGTAACAATGTTGTGGTTGTGGTCGCCCTTGTGCAAGACTGGCATTGTTCTATGAGTTTTGCACATAGTCATGTTAAATTTTTGAAAATGACAGTAATTTTTGAGATAACTTGCATTGGTGCAGGTTCTTTTGAGAGCTAGAGAAGTAATGAAACATCTATCTGTGTATATATTCATAGATATCTTCGAATAAATAAACATACATACAATACATACATTGTAAAACTTTGGCTTATTTGACCGTGGACCCCAAGCTGTCCCATAATCTGTCCTCTGCAATTTAGAGATTAAGGAGAGTTGGTGCATAATTGATAGGCTGTGCCTGAAGTTCTGAGAACCAGTGTGCCAATGCTGTCAGTCTCAATCTAAGGAGAGGAGAAGATCAATATTTTAGGCCAAGCAATTGTATAGAGAAGGTGAACCCAGAATTCTCTACCACTTAGTTCTATACAAGTCCCTCAATGGGTTGGATGGAGTACTCCCTCATGATGGAGAGGCCATCTGCTGTGCTGTGTGTGCTGATGCCTGTGTTAATATCTTCCAAAAACACTTCTACAGATACAACAGGAACAATATTTAATAACACATGGGGACCCTGAGCGGTCAATGAAGTCAGCTCTTTAAATTAGGGACCACACAAATCTCTATTTCAGATGGAGAATTAAGGAACTTAATTAAGAGCTGTCCAACTAACAAGTGGCGGAAGCTAGGGGTGGCAGCTAGGCCCTTTTGGTCCCACCACCTACCTTTCTAATCAGAACACACACAAGAAAGAGAAGAGTGCTGGGTCTGACATGTGGTAAATGTGACAGGTGAAAAATTCTCAAGCAATGTTTGTAAGATAAATAATTATATGTTTTTACATTAGTCTCAGTAATTAAGTTGCAAACTATTTCATTTTCATAATCAAGCATGAAAGCTAAATTATTTAAAAATGGTACCAGGCACATTAGTTATATACTTGAACCCATAAAGGGTATATGAATTTATCCACATACATTTTTCCTTTTATCAGAGTGATTTCTCTTTCAAAATTAATTTCAGAGATAAAAATTACTGTATTTGCCTCAAATTTACCTTTTTCCTTCTATTTGTGTTTTCCTAGTTAGCACAGCTTTAACCTTGTAATTATTAACACGGGATATAAAAACAAAATCAGTTTTCCTTTGCTTTTTCTATTTAATCCTGCAATCAGTAAAACCTCAAATCCTAACAGATTTACAGTTAAAACCGATTAGCCCTTCCTTGGCTAGCACACGGGTGCAAATACCCTCATCATCCCACCGATTACTGTAGTAACTTCTAATTATGAGAAAGAAAACGAGTGCTTGAATTGTAGGTACCTCTTAGGATATTTAAGATATCGCGAATTGTCGGTCTGTGACGTGATATAAGGTCAGCGAATATGGAAAATTTTATTTTTAAAACAATTACAATAAAAGATACATTGTCCTTAATTCTTCTAAAAAGTCCCCTCCACACTGCACACACTGCACACACTGTTCCGTTATTTTTGCCACTTTCAGAAGCAGTTCTGGAATTCCCTTTTTTCTCCTTAGTTGTGAAAATAATGCACATTGGATAAATCTATATTCATATTTGCATTTGACCTAAGCTTCAACTTCAAAAATAGATTTAACAGAAATTATACGGAAATTCAAAACTTGTTTTGCTAGGAAGCAAACAAGTTATGCAATGCAATTTTAGAAAAAGAATGCTCCCTCTGCTAGAAAGAGATCACATTAGCAATGAAATACTATATGTCAGTTTGAACTGAAGCCCAAATTCAAGAACACATTGTACACAAAACTCCTGAAATCTCTTTATCTGCTGTGTGATTGATAGCTATGGCTGCAGCTTGAAGACCTTAGGGTGAGAGTGAGTCCTCATCATTTGTCATTATAGAATAATTTTGAGTAGAAAGTTATGTTCTTTTCACAGCCTGTGGAAAATAGTTCAGGTTTCTAGGCTCTAGTTAAAGTGTAAGAAAAGGAGTTCTGTAACCAAAGTGCAAGCTTCAACTCTTAACTCAGCCACTAAATTGATTACATATATAAATTACAACTGTTTTGTTTACTTTTCTTTAAAACATGGATAAGAATACCCCTTGCTACACTTAGCACAGAGATAAAATGGACCTGACAATCTTTTCAGGATATTAGTACGCAATCTGGTACACACTTACGATAAATTACTTGCTTTCTTTGTAATTAGGTGTTTTTGTTTGCACTATCAACGATAAATCGGTTGTGTGCATACACTGATTCTTGTAAACTATCACTAAGTATTGAATGATTAGAAAATCATTTGCCATGTCTCTTTTCTTCAGTGTACACAAATTTGAAAAGTTAACCTCTCTTTTTATGTATTTGGTTATTGCAGGTCTCACTACGCAGCTTGGACTCGTAGTGATCCCCCTACTTTTAGCCTCCCCAGCACTGAGATTACAGGCATATGCCACTACACTGGGCCTCTGGCCAGCTCAGCCTGCCCTGAGCGGGGGGGCAGGCACTGCATGTGGTGCTGGGAATCCAACCGCAGTCCCTGACCATGCCTAAGCTTGCCTAAGCAGTCGCTTTATTCTACTGAGCTATCTTCCTGGCCCCAATAAACCTCTTTTTATGACAAGCCTGAATTAGTTTTTAAGGAAAAAATCTGAAATCCATAAAGAGCAAGGAAGCAATCCTAATTCCTATTTAATACCAGTTTTTATTTCATTATTGTGCTAGGAGTTGCTGGAATAGGCAATGAGAGTGTGCCAATTGAGAATGTGGGTTTTTATTTTTAAATCTGGGCTTTCGAGTTTATTAAGGTCATGCACAAATGTTTCGCTTATCTTATTTTGAGTCACGAGTTGAAATTTTATTATAGCCCCTTTACACTGCTTCTTTCATTTCTCTAACCATTTTACCTAAACTCACCACACAAAGGGGGTGTAGGTAGGCTCTACGAGGATGCTCATGATGTGTTTCAAAGAAAGTAAAATGGTGAGAAATACTGACTTAGAAAACTGTCTCCAATATTTAACATATGTGTTATCTTTACAGTAGAACTTACTATACACTATTTAATAACTACAGAGTGTATTAATGTGTCATTCAGTCAATTAAACTGAATTTCTGAGAGATAGACTTATCTTAAAATATATTTGACAAGGGAGCTATCACTTAGGATTAAATACAATGTCCTGTGCCTGAACATAATCCTTAAATATCCATTCTAAAGGAATCCTTATAACATTCCAAACTGTGGACTATGATGTTAAACCTTCAAAGCATCCTGGGCTTTTAAAAGTAAGTGATAGTACTTTTTAAAAATTGTGAATAAGATTTCAAACATACTGAAGCTCTTTATTTTTTCCCATACTTAAGTGATGCTAATTAACTCTCATATTCAGGAATAGCTATGGATGTTTTTAAATGAAAAGCAAATGATTCGAAATATTTGTGTCAGTTTCATGTTTGATTTTACAGAGAATAGAGGTAATATTAAATTTAGTAGATCTTAGCTATAAAACTAAACTAAACACTAAAATGAAGCGAATTGTTCAAACAAAGTTAATCTCTAAATAAGGACAAAATAATTTCCTATAAAGAGTTTCTCATACATAATGCTATAAATTCGAATCTAGGATAATTACCCTGCTGTGTAACATATGTGTGTCATGTGAGCATGAGAGTCAAAGAATACAGAACTTGGGAGAGATAATATTTTGTTTTATTAATATTTATTTATTTTTGTATTTAGGGCAAGGTCTATTGTCTCTATTGGGTCTCACTACATAGATCGGACTTGTAGTGATCCTCCTATTTACAGCCTCCCAAGTGCTAGGATTGCAGGCCACGCCCAGTCTCAATTGCTGTCTCAGTGCATCCTGGGGATGGGTCTGCATGGCAGGCCTGGGGATGGAACTGCTGTCCCCAGTGTCAGCCTAAAGAGGTGCTTTAATCCACTGAGCTATTTGGCCTGTGCGAGAGATAGTATTTTAGATGTCTACAAACTGTTGGACATATTACAATGTTAAACAAAAATGTCCACAGACAAACTCACTGTAAAACTAATCATAATGTATGAGACAATAGAAAAAAATGAGCAATTTCGTCAATAATTTTTGATAACATATGATCAAAAAGTAAAATGAATGATTTCTTTTTTAAAAAACTAAACACTGTTAAAGACACTTTGTTATTATTCCCCTTAAGAAGAAAAGTGAATTTTTTCTTTTTCTTTTTCTTTTCTTTTCTTTTTTTTTATATTTACTGTGGGGTCTACAGGGCAGGGTCTCACCATGTAGATTGGACTCTTAGTGATTCTCCTGTTCAGCCTCTCAAGCACTGGGATTGCAGGCGTGCACCACCACGCCCAGTCTTAATAGCCCTTTCATCACACCCTGGGTGCTGGGCCTGCACAGCATGCTGGGGATGGAATCCTGGCTGTTGTGCTCTACTTAGGCAGATACTTTAGTTGGCTGATCCATCTGGCTCACCATGAAAAATTAATCTTTGATTTGATCATAACTCACCAGTTTTTCATCTTCTGAAGTAGTTTTAGGTATTGTTCTTCTCTATCATTAGTTCTACTTTTTGTGGTTAACTAGTCGAAAATATTTACCTTTCATGGTCATTTATAGTTTGGCAAAGAACAAGAAGTCACAAGCTGCCAATCAGATGAATAAAGTGGATGATGACATAATGCTTTTATTAGCATTCAGTGTAGTTTTTAATCACACCTCATAAAGACTATCATGAAAGAAAACTCTCAAAATTGGTTCAGAAGGTGGCAAGAACAATGGCCTAAGTGTATTCTTCACTCATTCAGGGAAGGCTCCTGCCTTCCCTGAATGAGTGAAGAACCGGGGGTCCTGTAGCCATTATCTTTGCTAGATTTGTATATGCTAGAAATTTTCCACATTGCAAATTCCAGTGTGTCCTTTACAACAATATATTGATCATACCTCTAATTCTCATCCAGGCAGAGACTTATACAGGGATCAATTTCCTATGATAGAAATTTACTCAAAATGGGAAATAATTCAATGTTCTTCAGTGGAACTGGTTGAATAAAATATGGCTTATATTGTGGAGAATCAAGCAGTTAAAATAAGAAATACAGCATAGTAGTCTTAACTCATATCTAATCTTTCAGATAAAAGAATTACATGAAAAACAATACAAAACACGTGTGTTCAGTTTTATAATATTTGATGAATGGTTACAGCATATTTATATCTTCCTAATTTTTTTAAAAAATGGAAGTCTAAATCATAATATGAAAGATATATTTACTTATGTGGAGGAGAGGTGGTACAGAATGGAGGCACTATCAATATTACCAGCCTTATTCTCCCTAGACCTTATTTTTCACATTTTATGTTAAAAGCATTTAAATATTTTACATGACTACACAAAAATTTAAATCAATATAAAAAGATGTTAGAGTAAATGCACTTAAATTTGCATTGTATTTATGTCATAAATTTAAAACAATATTACAAGTGAAACAAATACTAATTTGATCATAAAACTTAGCTATATATAAGATAAAACAAAAGCTGTGGAAAATTTTACAGTTATGCTCAGTAGCTACATTTATGGGAAGTTATATTGTTTTTCTGTTGCAATCTATAATACATATTATAGCATTATAAAAAAATCAAGTGAATATAAAATTTTAAAACAGTTAAAATGCTAAAATTTTGCATTGGAATTGTGAATAACAATATAATTCTGAGTTTTTTTCCCCTTTAAATTTTCTCATTCCAACAACTAAAAAGATAAAGAGAGAACAAATTAATGGTCTGTGTCCACTCAGAAACTTACACTTTGAGTAGGTGCTGTGTAGGTAATTCCTGCTCTGAATCAGGAAGTGGAGAAGATGAGCTAGGGCATTATGCTACAGCAAAAAAAACCCAGCCATCTAGAGTACTTCAGTCTTGTTTAATAGATTCAATGAACCTAACACAACACACTTTAAATATTAAAATTTGCAAAATCAAAAATGACAAAAGTAAAAACAAAGTTTCCTTTAGGCATTCAGATAGTTCCACACTCAGTGTTGATTGGAACTTTACATTTGTTTTTTTTTGTTGTTGTTGTTGTTGTTTGTTTTTGTTTTTGTTTTTCTTTGCTTTATGTTGCTGTAAATGTGGGACACAATCAGTGGAAACCATTGAAATTTGAAGTTTAATCTATCCTTAGTCCAATGATATGCTGGGCATGTCACAATGTGGGGTAGGGACTGCAAGGTGCCATTCTTCATTAACATTTTTACTTTACAATATTTTCTATTTTCAGTAGCTATGTCAGGGAATGATATTATCAATAAAGATCATAATTTATTTGCTGCTGCAGGACAGGCCCATTTCCTGAGGACTGGTAAGTAAACAGATAGAGTTAAGCATTGCTCCTGCCATCCCTGAATGAGTGAAGAACCGGGGGTCCTGTAGCCATTATCTTTGCTAGATTTGTATATGCTAGAAATTTTCCACATTGCAACAAACAAACACATAATTGGCTAATGTGAAAATTTATGTCCAAGTTACACTTATTTTCTGCTTCCCTGGTCTTCAGATGTGTTGTCGAAACAGTAATTCACTAAGGCTCAAATTTCTCCAATATCTATCTGGTTGATATGTGACTGAGCTCATGAAACTTAAGCATCAGAATTAGAACTTGATCATTGTTATCCTGCCTGCTGCTCCACGTAGACGCAGATCTTCATGAGGACCAAAACCACATCTTTATTCTAGTAACATCAAGTCTTACTGTAGCATCTGGAATGGCTAAGCATTCCGTGTTTTGATTAAGTAGAGAAAATAGATCAACAAATATGCACAATTACTTTCAAATGGACATCTTGATTAGTTTATTTAATACCATTTCTGTTATTACTACATTAGACAACCCTAATTTGTGCAGTCACTCTAATATATTTACATATTTCAAAAGATTTACATCATATCATTAACAGAACTCATGGTTTGTTTTTTTAAAAATAGCTCATTTGTTTTAAGAGAAACAGTTTAGCAATCTTGGCAGCATATGTTGTTCTGTACTTAGTCTTCTTTAGACAAACTGAACAGTCCTCAGCCTGTCTTATTTCCATCTGAATCTAGAAAGTAATAAAAATCTTTAAATAATTTATGTGATATCAGACAAAAATTCAATAATTTATTTAGAAATGAGTGGTTAAGACATGTAGGGAGCCCTCCAGTAAAGATGAATATACTTTTATCTTAAAATTATGTAATTTGATTTTAGTTATAAGATTACTGAACTATAATAAAATAAAGCATTATATTTGAAGAAAATATATAATTGGGGGGAGGTAAATCAGATTCAGTCATGAAAATGGGCACTGGGTCGTGTGTGTATTGCACAGAGCAGGTTGAAAAGAACTCTAAAGAATCAAAATGAGGAAAATTCATACTTGACAAATATAGCTACAGAATACAAATTAAGGCATCGTATTGACATTGCAATGCTCAGAATAAGCCAGCAAACTATAATGAAGAAGCAAATAGAAGATTTGTTGATAAGCTAATGTAAAAATTTAGATTCCATCAACAGATAATTTCTATTGCAATATACAAGTCAATATTGTTCATCAGAGAATATACCAGGATGTGTTGATGCGTGCGATGAACAAATGATTTCTGAGTACATTGACAATAATGGCAATCCTCGAACTGTCTTTGCAAACCTCATCAAGCTTTTCTGCACAGTGTATGTGTGTCAGTGTAGCCATCAATATGGTTGTATGTGGAGACGCTGGAGCTATAGCTCTTGGGTTCCAAATCTTCTTTTAAGGCTTCGAAACTGAAAATACATTAGTAATCTATGTCTTATTTTCCACGTTTACAAATTGAATATATTTCTAAGCTTACTTCATAAAATTGTCATTATTATTTCTTTTACATGGGTTGTATCCATCACTTTCCACATTCATGATTTTTTTAAGCCACATCAAACAAAAAAAGCTTTTACTATTTTGCTTACACAAAATATTTCCTTCTACAAATATTTATCAATCATGGTTGCCAAAATGAATATACATATTTTCATATCTCTTCCATAAATATTTTTTAAAGTTTGCAAAAACTCAAAATATTGATAAAAATAAGGGGGCATTAACTGTTTAAAAATGCTGCCATTTAGAAATAAAGCTCTCTGTGTTTTAAGAAAAGTGTTACTTTATGAAATGCTAATTATTCACTGTTTCATTCATGCACTTGTCAGGAAGTGGCCAGTGCAGATATTAGTATCCTTACTTTGCAAATATTAACAGGCTTTGAAAGGGAAAGTAGTTGGCATAAAGTCACACGGTGAAGTGCGAACAAGGACAAAACGCAGGCTTCATACTTGGCAGTTGTCAAAATTTTTGCTATTTGGTTTCTTAAATCTCACCACAGGGTCGATCCAAAGAAAAAGTGTAGTGTATGTGTGTCAGTGTACAGCTATACATATAGAAATATTATTAATTTAGGAGCTTTCTACATATAGGATTGTGTCGCAATGAATTCACAAGCCAACGGGAAGACCCTGAGTGACTAGATTTGGATTTGAGTTTGTATGTTAGATACTTAAAACATAGAAGGATGTGAGTTTGTGCCTTGATTCCTTAAAATTAGTGTTCATATCACAGGAACCATGCAATAGAGCCATCTCACTCCCATAAACCCTCTGTCATTGCCACTATGTGAAGACACTGAAATTACTGCCTGTAATCTGTGCAGGAGGGCCGTCAGCAAAGACCAGAGACTGCCTGATTTTGCACCAAGTCTTCTGGTCTCAAACTGTGGGAGCTACATTGCTGTTGCATAAACCATCCATTCTGTTTTATTTGATCACAGCAACCTGACCTGATTAATACGGAGCTTAACATTTATTCTCAGCAGCGCCAAATTTGTAGAAAACCTGATGAAAAGGACATTAAAATCGTGCACAAAATGCTTTCTCACCTTTCTTACTTTGTACTAAAGCATGCTTTCACCCACTCAATTATGCTTTCTTAAATTCCCTTGGCTTTTTTTTTTTTTTCTAATTCCTGGGTAAAATTTAACAAAGGGATTCCACAAGTCCAGAATTAGCCATTTTCCCAAACTTGAATATCTAAAAGTCAGTTTCTTAGAAAAATGTTTCTGTGTTTATTATTTGGACATAGTGTCTGGTGATAATAGACAGGCTATGATTTTCTCTTTCCCCTGAACTGGAATTCAAATGAAGTATATGCTAAACACAGCTGTTGCTGTGTATAATGACATTCAGTATGTGGTTGCTGCATCCAGATTCCATTTTAAGGCAGCCATCTGTCCTTTAGCGGGCAAAATAATGGAAGATTTATACCTTAATAAAACCACATACGTTAGTGCAAGCTGCACACCTTCATGTGCCCTCTATGCAGTTCCACGTTCATTAGCAGGTTTTCTTTAGGCTTGTTCTAATTTAAGACTGCTTGGGGTGAGAGGCTGGACCCGCTCAGCCTGAAAGCAGGCCTATAGCATAATATATTTTGGATTCATTATGGTTTTAAGTTAATCTGCACTGCCTGACATGAATGTCATGAAATTTAAAAGATATAGAAACCTTCTTTCCATGTTTTCAAGATCTATAGAGCCATGTTTGTTCAGCACTGCAGACTTTATAAAACCTTTCCCTTTTTTATTTAACTTAATATCCAGAACATCCTGTGGGGTGGCTTGAGGGCACACAATGCATTAGCAAAGAAGCCAGGACCCAAAATATTCCTTCTCCAAAATGCTTGCTCTTTGCATCAGCCCTCATAGTTACTTTTAACCATGCATTGAATTATTCTATATTATAGTTATTGATAACAATAATAATATCCTAATATTCTTGTCATCTGCCAGGAGTTTTACTTACTGCCTGAACTAAATTATTTCATTTTCTCTTTCAAATCATGATAATCTAGGTATTATTTCTTGGAAACATTTTATCTAATACAAAAATTTAGAAATGTCTATATCCAAATAAATTTCCATATTCTTCAAGTAAAATAACTAGAAGGGTTTTTCTCTGTTTTTAGTGGTGGGCTTATTAATACCTTCCTTGCTTCTAAATATTTACTTCTTATTTGTCTTGTTTGAATTTAGGTAATTTCTTTATGACATTTTTAATAACTTTGTAAATTTAGAAGTCTTACTTATGGGTTACTTTTCTCTTATTTCTTATAGAATGAGTTTGTTTTCATTTTTGAATAAAAATATGGACTTTATTTTCAATTTACTTATTATGAGGCACCAAGGCATAAATTACATTATAAAATAATTTCCATTTTCCATATAGTAATACATTTTTATTATTGAACCAGTCAGTGAAAAAATAGTTATTGAGTGACCATGATATCTTAGATCCTGCTATGAGCACAGAATGAAAGCACAAATATACAGATAAGGAACCTCATACTCATGAAGTGCATACTTGAATGGATGCCTCTTGGCACTGGGTGGAAACCTGGACATTTTTTAGGGATATGGAAGATGATTTAGAGCATTTATGTCCATGTGGATGAGCTAGGATCCAAACTGTGCCCTTAGATCATTACCTTTAGCCCATTTTCTTAGAGGCACCAAGCAACAGCAAGGCCCAGAACTCAACTATTAAATGAGAATCCACCTTTAGGCCAGGACTGCCAAGGCTGTTTGCACTCACTTGGGTATTTAAACAGTAATTTATCAATATTCAACAGAAATTCCTTTGTCTTGTTATAGTTTTTCTTTTGAGTGCTCTTGAAAACACTTATTGATAAATAAAAAAAAAAAACCATCACGTTGTGTCTTCATGTTGACTGAGATGCATGTGATGGCAGCCTCTCTCAAGATTGCAGAAGACCCAAAATCACACAAATGAAAAGAACTAGCAGAGACTGGGAGTGAGGGCGCATACCTGCAATCCCAGTGCTTGGGAGGCAGAAAACAAGAGGATCACTACAAGTCTGATCTGTGGAGTGAGACCCTGTGGTCCCTGTCCTTAGTACCCTAAAAAAAACCCCTAGCGGCCCATGAATTAGTGATTAAGCAACACGTGAGATATATATCTTTAAAAATGAACTTACGTGTTTGAAATATGCAATTAACTTTGGAGCAATATGTTTTGTTCCCATAATATCCTTCTCTCTAACTCTTGGGACTGAAATATAACGAAATCTCAAGCTGTCAAAAGTTAGGTTTCTTACACTGAAAAATACAGATACATAATATATATGTACCTGTCTACTTGTATTTTTAACAGTTAAAAATGGACAACCTTTTTCAAAACTAATATATCTGTACTTCTACAGAAATTGACACATAGCTCAGAAAAAATATTCATTATTTCTCTTACCTTTCACAGTCCACATAGCACGTAAACAAAAATTTCACATGCTGCACTAAGCACTGTGTCCATATATTTTTAGGACAGACAAGTACATCTTTCTCTACATGCTGCAGGGAAACTGAAATTTATGGGCCAGAGTAACACATTAATCCTGCTTAATAATCACATAGTCACATAGACAAGAGATTATTGAAAGGGCAAGTTAGCTAATTTATCTCTTAAAAAATAAAAAGATTAATTTTGTATTTTCCAAACCCAGTCCTAGCCCAGGTCCGGTGAGTGTGCAGAGAGTTTCCTGCTACCCTGCGCCGGCGGGACCAGTCCCAGCCCAGGCGCAGCGTGGG
>NW_004524600.1:14726033-14732321 GCF_000260255.1 Octodon degus
AAAAAAAAAAAAAGAAACTGTCTCATTGCTATTTGTTTCTCAATAAAATTAATAAAATAAAAGGGACTGAAAAGTGACATGACTTCTTTAAAAGCGCAGTTATTGGGGTTTAGCTTTGAGGTTTTTGTGTGGTTTTGTAAATTAGAAAATCCATTTTTATTGGGTAGTTTTTATGTTTTGCAAGGTACCATGAATTAACATGGTAATCTGGAATCTGTCTCTGAAAAAAGTAATATGAGTACACCTGTCTTGTGGATTTCTGCTGTTCTAAGGAAAGGAGCACTTGGCGCTTAATTTTTTTTTTGTCTCCTTTTTTAATTCAACTTTTTCTTTTCTTAATTTCTCATATATTTCTTCCTTTTTTTCTTTCTTTTTCCAATTTTGCATGCATACATCTGGTAATATGAACAACAATACAACAAATGCTGTGAAATTCATATTATTTTGTTTAGTGAAACTGTCATTTGTAATTTTACTGTTTTAATACTATTTTGGACTCTTTAAAAATAAAAACTAAAAAAGTAAAAAAAAAATTTTTTTTTGTATTTTCCACATGTGTTTTATCTATTTCAAAAACTTAATTATGGAAACGATCAGGTTTTTTATTTTTATTTTTTTAATTGGTACATTTTCTTCCATTTTAATCTGCTTATTTGCTTTGTGCAATAAATTTCCTAAAAAATTAATTTAAAAAAGGGTGAGTGTGGTACACACACACACACGCGCACGCACACACACACAAGCACACGTATAATCCCAATACTCAAGAGGCTGAAGCAAGAGGACAGCCATGAGTTCTAGTCCAGCCTGGGCTAAAGAAAATGTTTCAGGCTATCCTGAACTACACAGTTTTCTGAGAGCTATGTCTCAAAAATAAATAATAAAATAACAAAAAGAAAAAAATATTTGCAATAAAGTATATAAATAGTACACAACTTATGACTCTTCATTCACATCCAATCAACAATTTAAATATTAATTATTAATTTTGAAATCATTGCCTTGGAAACAATATATACAATATTTTCCTAAAGCATAATTAAAAAAGTTTTTTTTTCTTTTTTTCTCTATTTTCGGTACTGGAGATTGAACTCAGGATTTTGCATCATAATTATAAAAATCTTTAAGTATATGAATTCTTAAATTTCTTTAAGGAACAAATTTAGGCTTAATAAGACAAGGTAAAATCTTAATGACAGTTTCATATATCCTTTAACCACTAGACATCTTATCTTCCTTTAATTGTAAAATAAAACTCTGGCACAGTAACCAAATCAGATAAACTTTCACTGAAACAATTCTATTAAGCAAGCTACAGATATTATTGAGACTTTTGTACTTAATGTATTTCTGTTTGTATTTTGGAACAAAAGTAGAAAGTCACATCGTACATAGTTGTCATGTATTCATTGTCTCCTCAGACCTGTGACATTTTTTCATCTTCCTTTGCTTTTTGTGAACTGAGTTATTGCTTTGGAGAGCCCTAGAATCTGTTTCATTAAATATCCCTCAATTCTGTTGCTTCGGCCGATGTATATCAGATTTGATTTTGGATATGAATTGAGAAGAAGCATAGCTTTGCTTCAGGGAATGCATGGTATACATTCACATCTTTCTGCAATGATATTGACTTCAATCTTTGGTCTCTTGGCTAAAGTGATAATCTCTTATGTCTTTCCTTGTAATTTCTTTTTTTTTTCCCTTGACTTCCAATTTCCCTACTTTTTCTTCATGAATACTTTGAAGCTTCTTTCTGTAGGATTTGTGGGGAAATCATAACATCTGGGTAAGAGTTTGATTTAATCTGAACTCTCTCTGGTTTGACATCAAACTCCAGCTATAATTTGACTTTTTCCGTTTGCTTTTCTTTTTCTTGGGTTAATAACTTTGCACTTAAATCTGAAATGTCCATCTCTGATTTCATTAGACCTTTGTGCTTTTCTTCATTTAATTCAACTTTTTGGGGCATAGCTTGATAAAGTCTGATTATTTCTATTTTATATTTCTCTGGGTGTGGTGGCGTATGCCTGCAATTCCAGCTCTGGGGAGGCTGAAACAAAAACATCATGAGTCTGAGTTGCTTAGTGAGAACTTTACTAAAGACATAAAATTTAAACTCACTAAACTAACTCTCTCTCTCTCTCTCTCTCTCTCTCTCTCTCTCTCTCTCTCTCTCTCTCTCCTCTTTTCCTCTCTGTCTTTATCCCCCAACTCAATTTTTCTCCACCTTACTATAATTTGCTAGAAGTAAGTAAATCCATCTTATACTCAAAGTGTGTGAAATTGAAGTATCTTACTTTTGAAATGTTAAAACAACCATAGTAATTAATGAATCATTTGGGGGAGAAACCTTAGTAATATCCTACATCTTCCTAAAGTCTTATTCACTAATAATATTCTTCACATCTTGCATGAAGCAAAAATCTTGAGATGTTCTCATGGTGATGTTTTTATTATCTCATAATTATTAGAGTTATAACTTTCCTGTTTGAAACATTATTTCTTAATTTTTTGCAAAAGGGACTGAAGGGTAATTTTCATTTGAGTTAAAACTTACTCATTATTTTATGGCTTATAGTTTTAGAAAGTTGACTTCTATGTGATCATTTCTATTTACACTTTCTTCTACTTCCCTTCCTCCTTCATTTCCTGAAGGAGGAGATAATTACCTCTGTTATTGCTCTCATTTTCATACTTCACTACATTCCAACAGGACAGTGTTCCAGAATCATCCTCTATTTTGCCTTCCACAGTCCTGGCACCAATGGCCTTTCCAAGAAGCATTAGTTCTTTTATTTAGAGAATACATCTGCTCGACTGTTTTGCTCCTGGGAAGTTGTTTCTGGAGTTTCGGAGTGTACATTTCTAGGCAACGTATATAGTCATAAAGAGATGTTTACATACATAGCTCTAGATACACACTCACTCATTGGTGTAGATATTTTGAGGATCACATGATATCTCCATTTTCATCCTTCTTTTCTTAAAGCTGTTTCTTTTTCATTATGTTGAAAATGAAAGTGAATTTTTCAACTGCTGTTTAAACGGTAAATAGAAATTAATGGATTTACTGTTACACTTGAAATCATCTATGCTAAGATGAGAATCTTCGCTGGTAGAAAGGCACTGCTCCAAATTGTGAATGGTGTTAGAAAGACTTCTAATTTCCTTGCTTCTTTCTTCTTGAATACATTGGGGCTGTGTGCTTCTCTTCATTTAATTCAACCTTTTTCTGCATATCTTGATAAAGTCTGATTATACCCACTTTATGTTTCTCTGGGCCTTGTGGCACACACCTGTAATTCCCACTTGGGGAGGCTGAAACAGGAGTATGATTATGAGTCTGAGCTGCTTAGTAAGACCTTATACCAAAGACATAAAATTTCAAAAAAAAATTTAGTTTATGTTTTTCCTCTTCGATTGTCATTTCATGTGCAAATTTGGCAATATAGTTCTTATGTCTCTGTTCTAGAACTTTAGCTTTCCTTTGCCCTATCAGTAGTTCTTTTAGTTGCTGATTTTCACCTTTAAAATTGTGTTATTTAATTATCTACTGAATCCCTATTTTTGTATGAGGAAGGACAGCACATTCTTTCTAAAGAGAGACTTCATTTGTTTGGATGACTTTTAATAAACAGGTAGTCTTTTCCAAATAGATCTCCAGTATGCTATTCTTTCCACTAGTTTCTATAACTTTCTTTTCTATCTGCAAGAAATCATTTATACATTTGTCAATATTCACATTGCTAATCTTTTTTTTGTACATCCTTCACTGGTTTGATTCATGCTTGAGATTTTTTTGTTCCTGGTTCTAATTTCCATAAGAAAAACAGGTATTTTTTACCCTTTGGCTTATTTACAACTTTTGTCAACTGCAATAAAATATCTGTTATGTTATATTATGTATTTCCTGAACAACAATATATATGTATGATAATTTCAGAAATAGTAATACCTATACTTTAGGATTTTCTAAAACACTAAGGCACATAAGGAGAGTCACATGGAGAGAAAACATTCTCTCAGGTTTTCCCAGAGAGCAAATTGGTCAAGCAATGGTCGTGACTCATCCACATGGCTGACACTGACAAAGAATCTGCAGCTTGCGGTACAGGGTTACAAGATAAATCCTGAGGATACTTGACTGACCTTATCAGATTCAAAAGTTACATTTTTTGTTATATAGGTCTTGCTTTATCTTGGTCTTAACCATCCAGCAGAAAAGTATAAAAACAAGGTATATAAAGTGAAGCCATATTAACATTCTGAGCTGTGAAATGCTCAAGTCAACAACTTCTGTGGATGACCCACTACTATTGTGGACTGCTGGACTGTGTTGGATTTTTTTGCTGAATTCACACACCTGTAGTATTTAGATGCCAATGAAATACCCATCTCTGACAGGAGTAAATGAAAAAAGGGTTTACAAAGGAAGGACCATTTTTTATTTGTATATATAGAATAGCTAGGATAGTTATACAGATACTTTCACTTAATCCAACGAGAAGAAAGATTTGTACTAATAGTGTTTGGCCAGGATATCCTGTCTGCATCTTGTACTATGGATAACCACTAAGAAGATAACAATGTACAATGTATTAACTATCAGAACTGTCCTATTAATCAGTTTTGAAACTGTCTCATTGCTATTTGTTTCTCAATAAAATAACTAAGGCAAAATGTTTGTATACATTTATTTTTGTCTTGCAGTTTTAGCCAAAATTTTATGTTACTTAAGTTAAGTTTTTTTATCTAATTGTGGGTATGTCTACATTGGCAATACAGTTATATATTAGCTATTGAGTTTATTCATATTGAATCTCCATCTTCCTGGCAATCTTAATTATTTTTCAAAAATATTACAACAGTAAAATTCAGTCTTTATGGCATATGCATTTGTACGTTTGGCATATGCGTTGATTCATTTATCCACCAGCACAAAACCATATACTATAGACTAATTTCACAATCTTCCAAGAACTCATGTGTTGCTATTTTTATAGCCAACACTCTTGCACCAGATTCCTGATAGTTATACATGTGTTTGTGTCCCTATAGCTTGCTTTTCTGGAACATCATATAATTGAAATCATAAAACAGAGTCTTGTTCCTTTCACAGTAAAATGCTTTGAAAATGTATGTATGTGGTACAAATCCATAGTTAATTATGTTTTTATAGCTGAGTAACATTCCATTGTATGAATGTATCTAAGTCTGTTTATCCTTCCTCTGCTGAAAGACATTTGGATTGTGTCCAGCTTTTTTTTTTCTAATTATGAATAAAACTCCTAGAAACTTTTGCAGACAGACTGGGTAAACATAAGCTTTCCATTTGCCAGGGTAAATACCTTGGTTTGGAATTACCAAGTCTCTCATGAACTGTATCTTTAATTTAATAAAAACAGTCAAACTATATTCCAAGATGCCCAATCCAGGTTTGCATTCTGTGAAGTAATATTTGCTTCACCATCTTCTGTATCATCAAAATACATTATTTCCCTTTTTTTTGTTTTAGGTATTATTATGTACACACTGTGACATTTCATTTTGACTTTATATTTGTCTAAAAATTAAAAGTCAACATTTTATATGGTTATTTTATATTTATATATAATTCTTTATATAATCTGTCTAGAATTCCTTCCTCAAAGATAGGGTGGCAAATATCTTATTCCAGGTTTTGACATGTACTTTTATTCTCCTAAAATATTTTCACAAATAGTAATAACTATGTGATGTATAATTTATTACTTTTCTCTTTAATGATTCTTTATTAGCTTTCATGCCTAAAAAGTTTCTGCTCATATTATGTCTGTGAAAATTTCTTCTTCTGTCATTTTCTAAAAGTTTATTTCTTTAATTCATTTGGTATCAATTTGGTATTAAATATGATATAAGTACTAAAGATTTTATTGTTTATTCTTTTCTTTTGAATTACCTTTAAAACTCAATCAATATTTAATTTATTTTATCAATTTTAAATTTCTCAACTCATGCTGTTTCTATTTATGCATGTCTCTGTCCTTTTGCTAATGCTAAACATGCTTGATTTTTTAGCATTGTAGTCAATTTTGAGGTGAGTGAACACAGAATCTCTAACTTTTTTATTCATTACAATGAGAAAAAAGATAAAATGGTAATGAATAGTTTTAAAACAGATTAGTAGGACAATTACAATAATTAATACATTGTATATTGTTGTGTTCATAGTAGTTATTCAGAGCACAAGATGCAGATATGATATCTTGTATAAACAATAGTAGTAAAAACATTTTTTCATTGAACTAA
>NW_004524600.1:14732435-14735772 GCF_000260255.1 Octodon degus
CTTATATATATATGTGTGTGTGTGTGTGTGTGTGTGTGTGTGTGTATTTCACAATAAAATGGTCCTTTATTCACATCTCCTTTTTTTTGTTTTGTTTTGCCAATGATGGGTGTTCCATTGCTATTAGAGAACCTGTATTTGTAAGAGTCTTTAAAATATCTTTTCATACTTTATGCCAGTACAAAGACTCTAGGTACTTGAATTCAGCAAAATAACCCAACATACTCCAATAGTCCATAATAGCAGTGAGTTATCAGCACAACTGACAATTATCCAAAGTTGTTAACTTGAGCCTTTTACAGCTCAGCATATTAATATACCTTTACTTTTTATACCTCATGTTTACTCTTTTCTTTTTTTCCCCATAATTATATTGATAAACAAATAGCAATGATACAGTTTCAAATCATATTGGTAGGACAGTTTCAGTAATTAACACATTGCATACATACTTCCTAGTGGTTAATTGCTGCACAAAATGTGGACATGATATCCGATTTACAAACACCATTAGAATAAATCACTCTATTCAGTAAGAGAATGTAATTATATATTTATCCTAACCACTTTGAATACATAGATACCAAATGGACATTCATTTGTATACCCTTGTTTTGTTAAGTTCTGTTATTTGAATATTATAGGTGTGTAAACTCAGCAAACTATTTCAAAAGAGTACAGTAGCCCATAATAGTATTGGGTCTTCGCTTGACTGGCAATGTCAGAAATTGTTGACCTGAGTCCCCTACAGTCCAACATAACAGCATGGCTTTACTTCTATTTCATTTTTATACTTTTCTGCTGGATGGTTAAGACCAAGGTAAAACAGGAACTATGCAACAAGAGTTTTAACTTTTGGGTCTGATAAGGTCAGTGAAATTCCCTCAGGATTTATCCCGAGATCCTGTACCTCAGATTGTTTGTCAGTGTCAGCCATGTGGATGAGTCATGCCATTGCTTGGCCATTGTGCTCTCTGTGAAAGCCTGAGAGAATGTTTTCTCTCCATGTGACTCTCCTTAGGCACACTCTACATCATCCATCACTTTCCTCTTTGGCCCCGTAATCTCCTTGATCAGAAAATTTGGGACACTATTGAGTTACATAACATTACAGTACAAGTTCTCACATGTCCTGAGTCTTAATTGACCTTAGAAGGCTAGGGCCAAAATGTTGGCTTTCCTTGCAGCCCTCCTTTTTCTCTAATTTTGGTCTGCAAACTTAGGTTGTTAACCATCCAGAAGACAAGCTTATTGTTACTACCATACAATTTAGGCTCTTGAGCTTAACCTCACTATCTGCCTGCATATCAAACATTTTAGGATTAATATGGAACACTTATTTTTCATCAAGTATTGATGTGTTGAACTTTAAGTCCCTACATAATATGATAAAAACATTTAACAATTAGAATATATTTTAAAAACAGGCATAAAGAATTATATACCTCTTATGTTTACAGGTAAGTCCAAAAATCTCACCATATACAACCTTGAAGCAGGACAGTCCCACAATATTCCTTTTCCTTTCTCTTGTTTTCATTCACCACCCCCTTTTTTTTGAACAACTATCTACCAGAGAGACATCATAGAAGCAACTGGCATGTCATGACAAGCAGCCCAATTCAGAAGACTAGAATGACAGGCACTCCAAGCATGAAACTACTATTACAAATTACCATCTAGGAAACATGAATAAGTCAAGTCATACAATTTTATGTAGAAGTTGGGCAAAGGAATGATCCTGAGATTCTTCAGAAGATCTTTTAATCTAGCAGTTAATTGGAAAGATTCTCACCCTGACTAACTATATATACTGATACCTGTGAACTAAGCTACTGCACTGTTTACTCTTTTCTGCTTGGTGGTTAAGACCAAGTTAAAGCAAGTCCTATATAACTAAAAATATAACTTTTTCTATCTGATAATTACAGTCAAATTCCCTCAGGATTTACCCTGAAACCATGTACAGCACCTGTGGATCTTTTGTCAATGTCAGCCATTTGAATAAATCATGGCCATTGCTTGACCAATTTGTTCTGAGAAAGCCTGAGAGGATTTTTTTCTCTTTAGGTCTCTCTTTTTAGGCACAATATACATCACTGATCACTTTCCTTTTTGGTCCCATAATCTCCATGATCAGAATATTATTTGGGACACCACTAAGTCACAGGATGTCACAGCAGAGATTCTCTTATGTCCTGAGTCCTCACTGACCTGGAAGGGCTAGGGCCAAAATATTGGCTGTATGTTTAGCTCATTGATCTGTCTAATTTTTGGTCTGAAAACTTTAGTTGTTAAATACCTGGAAGAGAATCTTACTGATATTATTATCCTATAACAGAGGCAGTTAAGTTTAACATTACTATATGTCTGAAAATCACATATCTTAGACACAAAATGGAACTGCTATTTGACAACCACCATGGATATTCTAAAATGTAAATCCCTATAAAATGTGAAGAAACAATTATATATTTCCTAAACACAGAAATTTACAAATTAAGTCATATACAACATTGTAGCAGTACAATCCTGCTACATGTTTTTCTTATATCTTGTTTACTTTTATTACTTTTTTTTTTTTACTGACATCTACTTTAAGAGAGTATAACCATAATTGACATGACATTAGAAGCAGTACACATTTAGAAGAACAAAATGAGAGGTATTTTAAGTATGGTTTTAATGTTACACATTCCTATCCGCAGTGCAGTTGCTTAGTTCATAGATATCAGCATATAGAGTTATTCAGTGCAAGAATTCCACCCATTAACTGCTATTTTGAAAAACCTGATGCAAATTTTAAATCTTGTTTATATAAATGTATTGTTTTGCCCCTACCATGTTTCCTGACTTTCTTCCTTTCTACCTCTTCCTTGTTTATTCCTTGTATAACATTTTCAAATAGTTTTGGATCAACAAAATCGTACATTTTAGTATCCTCTTATAGTTGCAAATTATATTTTGGGGTGTTGATGTGAATTTTATCAACAGTTTGAAAAGAATTGCCATAATCATTAAATCCTCTAATCTATGAATGTGGTGTAGCACTTATTTATTTGCTATTTGTTTTGTACCCTAAATTTTCATACTTGAGAGATTGTTCATTAAAATAATCATTTTGATGTCATTATTAAGGTTTTTCATTCCCAACTTTGATTATTCATTATTATTTTATTACTTGTATGTTCTTTTTTTTTTTTTTCAAAGTTTTATTGACAAACGGATAGCAATGAGACAGTTTCAAATCATATCGGAAGGACAGTTTCAACAAATAATACACTGCATATATTCTTCTTAGTGGTTAATTGCTGTACAAGATGCGGACTTGTGATCC
>NW_004524600.1:14755928-14758216 GCF_000260255.1 Octodon degus
GGGGGAGGCACTGCGGAGTGATGGGGGGCGGCCCGAGGGGCTGGGAGAGGGTCCGGCCCACGCTGCGCCTGGACTGGGACTGGTCCCGCCGGAGCAGGGTAGCAGGAAACTCGATTATTCATTATTGATGCATGATTTTCTTACAAAATATAATATGCCTGTCTCGATTTACTTGTCTCTTATATTCTTCTGTTTTTCTTGCCTTATTACCTTTTCTAGGACATCTATTATGATTTTTATATCAGTACCTAGTAGGATCAATCTTCATTGGGTTACACAGGTAAATATGGTTACACAGCTCTAATTATATTTCTGATGTTTAATTCTATTTTTCATGATAGAGATTGAACCTACAGTCTTGACACTGAGTTACCTCAATTTTTCTAATTTTAATTTATTTATTTTTAAAGTTTGAGACAGGTTCTTGCTAAGTGGCTAAACTGCTCTGGCTGGGCTCCAATTTTCAATCCTCTTACTTAAAGCTCCCAGAGTGCTGAGAATACAAGTATTGTGTACTTTAGCTTGCTATAAGATTTTGTGATCCCAGGAAGCAGCCTGATTTGGCCAGGGCTTGCATATCATTTGCCAAGAGTTAAACACTTTACTGGGACAGTGTGGCATTATGGTTATCATCCTTCTTTGGCCATTTATCACCATGTAATCATGGGCAAATTAATTAAAGTACTAAAATTTATTTTTAAAAAGATTTTAAAGGTACTTTTTACTAGTTTCTTAGTTGTTTTTATTTTATGGACAGTATTTACAAAAATGGCTGCTAAGTTTTGCCTAATATATACTACATTTCTTGAAAAGTTCCTGTAGTTTTTTATTATCTAACAACATGATGAATAAAAGTGAAGATTTCTAAATATCAAGCAAATTTTACATTATTGGGACAAACGCACTTGGTTTTGTTCATTGTATAAATAAATGCAGTTTTCAACTTGTGTTTTCTTAAATCTTGTTAGTGTGTGTGTGTGTGTGTGTGTGTGTGTGTGTGCGTGTGTGATAAATGTTGATATGTAGTAGTTTTCAGTTTCTGAAATGTCCTTTGCTTTTAGTAAGATGGTAGTGCTTTCTGCTTTCTTCTCTGTCTGTCTTCTAGAAGATATTTTGATTTTGATTCTTATGTATTTATTTTTCCGCTTGCTTAAGATTTGAATGGTGCTACTATGATTTAAAAAAAGGTAGTTTTATAATTTTCATTTTAGATATTATTTCCTAAATACATGCAGTTATTCTTACAGTTTTCCCTCTAATTGCTACACTAGCTGCATGCTATATATTTTATTAAATTTTATTTACATGAAAAATATTTTGAGAGTTCTCAAGCAACTTCTTCAACCTATATGTTGGTTCTGAATGGGTTGCTGATTCACAAAGTATAATTTTTCTCCTGGATATCTTTCTATTTTTGATTGATAGTTTAATTGCACAGTGACTTTAAGTAATACTTTTTAGAAGTATTATTTTCTTATTTTGAATTTGTTAAAGTTGTTTTATATTTTATTCTTTATTAATTTTATTGAGAAACAAATAGCAATGAGACGGTTTCAAATCCTATTAGTAGGACAGTTTCAATAATTAATACATTTCATATTGTTGTCTTCATAGTGGTTATTCATAGTATAAGATGCAGACATGATATCCTGTCCATGATATAAAGTTGTTTTTTAAATAACACAAAATAGTGATAGAAAAACACATTAGAAATGATACAAGATTTCATTAAACAAAATTATAGGAACTTGCTAAAGTTTTCAATCCTTGAGTGTTTTCTTTGGTGAGTTCTCTGTGATGTTGTGATGAACTTGTTTCAACTGTGTGATGTGTGATTTTTTTTTTTTATGTGTCAAATTTTTGACAAAGATCAATTTCTTAATTTTTCTTTTTGTACTGGAAATTGAACTCAGGACTTTGTATTTGCCAGGCAGACACTTGTACCCCTCAGCAGCACCCCAGGATCTCATATGTGATGTTGATTGACTGTGTTTTAATGTTATTGTAGCCCTACTAATCCTGTCTGCTTCCTCTACGCATCACAGAAACAGGTATGACACATTTTCTATCCATAATTTTCACTGTCTTTTATTTTTCATTTCTATCTGTTCTTCCTCCATTTTAACAGCACAATTAAAATATTAGACCATTAAGAATGGTTGCAGAATTAACCTCTTTACATTAGGCAATTCTGCATTCTACTCCATTCATGTTTGTTTTTTGTGGTATTAATTATATCATCTGATTTTCTTCATTAATTTGAATTGCATAATTTTGCTAATCATTTT
>NW_004524600.1:14758316-14759703 GCF_000260255.1 Octodon degus
TTTTGTATTAAGGACAGGGTCCACAGGGTCTACAGGGTCTCACTGTGTAGACTGGATATGTAGTGATCGTCCTGTTTTACAGCCTCTAAAGTGCTGGGATTACAGGTGTGCGCCACCATACCCAGTCTCAATAACTGCCTCAGTGAGCCCCAAGGGTGGGGCTGGCACGGCTGGTGGATCTTTTCTTTTCTTTGGCAATATTTTTTATTTTAGTAATATGTTTAGAACATTTATAATTCAGATAAATTTTGGTAGAGATGGATTAAAATCTACCAAGCTGGAAGCTATTTTTAGGTTTTCATGTATATAACTTAAGTAATACATCACAGAGTTGTTAGGTTTTACTTATTATTTCTAATGATTGAACAATCGTTTTTGGAGAAACTCTGACTCATTTCTCTGTATTTCATTTAAAAAATTCTAAAGAAATGTGCTTTCACAGGAGTTCATGTAAGCATCAAGCTAATGGGGTGTTTACAATATCATATTGTACTCCTTATATCTAATGTAAGGACAGTATACTAGTATATTCTAATGATCTTGTCCTACTTTTGTCACCATTTTCATATATTTAATTGCGCTTATTCTATAAATGCAGGCAATATTTCACTTGTTGCTCCATTTTTCTTTAAGAAAAAATCTGTATTTTTACACCTTCCTCTTTTTAAACTATGTATTCTGGGTACAGAGCACTCGGCTCTGTGAGTATATGTCATGCATATGTTCATCAGCACTTTAAAACGGCCACTCCATTGTCCTTACCACTCCTTGGTTCTTTGAAAGATTTTCTGTGCTTTTTTGCTGTGTTTTTCCCTGGATAATGTATGTTATTTGGATTTTAAGGCAGATTAAAATTGCCATTGGTTTTTGGCAAGATGAATATGCTAAACTCATGTGTATTTTTTTTTTAAGGGGTGTTTGCTGTTTTTCCACTTGGGTTTGGGAGATTCTTGAATATGAGTTTAGCATCTGACACTGATTTTTCAAACTTGTCATAGTATTTTCAGCTCTTTCCATCTTCGATTTTGGGCTCTCTATGATGCATTATTTAAATTATATATTTCTCTATAACTTACATTTCTTTATATTCTCACTCCTTCTCTTATCTGTCTTTAGTTTTATTTGAAATGATCTTTATTAAGCTACCTCCATGTTCGCTTTCTCTTCCTTGGGTTGTGTTGAATCACAAATATGCTATTCCAAGTCACTGTTCTTCTCTGTGGCTGTAATTGCAGTTCTTGAATTTCCACATAATTCTGTTTTACACTTATCACATTGCTGAGAGTAGCACTTTGAGCTTTCTTATTTTGCAGGTGTTGTATTAGAACCTTTAATGATTTTCAAGTTACCTTATATTTTTCCCTGATTATTCTGATGCCTGTGCCCT
>NW_004524600.1:14759803-14773042 GCF_000260255.1 Octodon degus
TATATTTGTTTTTCTCACTCTCTGGGTGGTACTGCTTACCTCTTCATATGTTTCCTAATATTCACATGGTTCTGAGAATTTTGCATTTGTAAAATACCTTTTTCCTGTTAGCATTTATCATAACACTCTGTTAGTCTTTTATTAATTATACACAATTAAGGGATTTGTTGCTGCTATTGTCAGTGTCACTATACTTTCTGTAAACAGACCATATTTTAAGGCATGAGAACGAAAAGAAAAAATTCATTTTGATTATAGATGAGATGCATTTTTTCCAAAAATAAACAAATGAACATTAAATTCTGATTCTGTGTTAGAAGTATGTAATACAATAAATATACATGCAAATTTGTAAAGTGTGCTTCTGGCTGATAAATTCAGTGTATTTGATTGTTGAATTTTCTCCTTATACTGAGATAGTGGAACCAATCAAATTATAACATTAGCATACTCTGGTAACAATCATGCAAAAGATATTTGTTATAATTTATAATGTTATATTTATGTGTAGTTGATTACTTAACTACTTACAATCTATGCTCTAAAAATAAAAATGAAAGAAACCATTTTAAAGTAATTTAAGTCAATATTTTATGTAATTAGACAATATATTATTTTGTTTAGATGTCCCCATGTAATGGTTTATGTGTATTATGTCTTCTATTTAAATAAAATATTTTTCTTGCTGTATTTTCAAAATATAAAACAACCATTGTGAAACATTTGATTGTGTACTTAGATATGAAAATTATTTGTCTGGATTTGTTATTATTGTTATTTATAAAAATTATCTGTTTAATACTATTGATGGATTTCTCCTAGGAGAGCTTTTGGACAATGTGAAAAATTAAAAAAAATCTTCAGAGATAGAATATCTAGAGTCATAATACATTAGCATATTTCATATTTTAATTTTTCTGTTAAATACTAGTAAATAGTAAAACCAAATCTGAATCTAGATCATAACTTGAGTTATTTTGCAAGTAAAATCCAAGAAAGAAAATACTTGAATTAATGTTTAGTCGATGTCTTAAATATTAAATTTCTGTATGCAATGAATGTGTTGTCCAAATAGAACATTTCTTTACATAGATGAACATGTTGTGCAATTGGAACATTGGGAAGCAGAAAGAAAATTAAAAATAGTTTTATATTCTCCTTTATTACAGATAACTACCATGATTTACTTCCTATGCCCTGTATTTCATTTTTTCTTTAGTTTTTAAAAGGCTTAATATTATTTTTATGTTTTCATAGGAGTACTAACAGTTTAGAATGATTGGCAGATATGGGAATCCAAATGAAAACACTGCACAATTCACAGAATGTTTCTCTGCAAAGCATTTTGGAACAATAACTCACAGCTAAATTTGGACCAAGTTAAAGTTGTTTTTAATTCTTTCACTTTCCTGGACACATTTAAATGATAAAACAATTATGATCACCATAATTAATAATAGCAGTATGTTTTATGGACTTTGAAATTTTTATAAAAATCTTGGCAACAACTAATGTACATTGACTAAAAAAAATTCATTTAACTTATAAGGCATGGGGCTTTGGAGAGTAGTCCCTCGTTTTATCACATAGAAAGGCTCTGTCTTTTTAGCGTGATGCCTAAAATATATTCTCCACATGTAAAATCACTTAAAAAACTGTGCAACATAAATATTTCAAATGAGACCAAAATTTTCATATTTTAATATTGTGTAGACAAAATACTTTATTTAAATGCAAACATATGTGTTTATAATTATAATATTGACAAAATAGATGAAAATAGATGTTTTGCCAAAGCTTTTGGCTTGAGGATATTTTTAATATAAATTGCAGTGCAGGATTCTTGACTGCCAATGCGATATTTTTAAAGAATTGTTTAAAAGTTTAATTCTATTTTATTGAATGAAACATTATGGGTCTACTTTTATAAAGTGAGAAAGAAGACTACAAATTCATATATAATTTCAATTCTTTCAGAATTTAGATAATGGATTATTGCTATAATGTAATATTTGATTCATAAAATATAAAAAAAGACCCAGAAGGCTAGAATTATAGGACTTTGAAATAAAAAGTTGAAGTCCATGCTCCACATTTTATGATTCCAAAGAAACAAGATAACACTCTTAATTTATAGAAAGTACTGTATATGAAATAAAAAATAATAAAAATATTTTTGATAGTATAATTTTTGAAGCACAGGTATGACTGATTATCTCTGACCAAAAATCAAAGAAAACTGAAATCAAACAAAAGAACTTTCAATCATGTACAGAAGATGTTATTGCTGATAATATTGACGAGCATGTCTTTTTAAATCTAAAGTATATCTATTGAATTGAACACAAATATTAGAGCACTAACACTGTCAACCAACATAGTACATATCACTGTTTGGCTAACACTGCTCTTGGTGATAAGGATATATAGATAAATAAGAAAAGTTTGTGTATATATATACAGGACAGTCCGGATAATTGTACCGCTGATTTCTGCTGGTCTATTTAAAGGAGCAATTAATACTTAAAATGTTTTTATTCTCCTTCTTAATTTCTTGTAACTCTTTAAATGTATTTTCTTCCTTATATCTGGTAATCAAAACAACTAAACAGAACAGAACAGTATTATGTAATAAGTCAACCATTGTTGAATTCCTATCATTTGTTTTGTGAAATTCTGTGTCATTTCTAATGCTTATTTTCTTTGTTATTCTCTTTAAAAATAAAAGACTAATTGAACATATCCTAATGACATACAGTGGAAAAGCATTAAAATGACTAGTTATTCAATAATTCAATTTATAGTATACTATAATGGAAAATCTGAGTAGGATAATGTGTTACTGATTTAGTCAATGAAAATAATGTTTTAGGAATTGATTCTTGAGTTGTTCTAAACAGTAGGAAGAAAATAACAAGATCAGTGAAGAAAGTATGCTTTCACAAAGGAAAATAAAAATATAAAGCATTCTTTAGTTTCTACATGTTAATTAATTTTGCAAAGAGAAGATATCCAGTGCTAACCTTAATTTTGTGTATGATTTCACATTTGAATACACTTAAAAATGTATAAAACAATGCGTGCTTCTTACTTGTGATATATCAACTTCCTTGAGTCATCATCATTGAACAGATTAGTATAACTCTGCATGTGTCTGTGGATTGGGGACAAGTATACTATCAACTAAGGAGAGAAAACCTACTCTAGTTATGGGTGTCATGAAGTGAAATGTAGCCTGCATGGAAAAAATTAGGAAAGAAAGGCAGAAATCTTTTGCTTTTCTTTACTGGAGTTCTCATCCTCACCACTGTCTTTTGACTACTGGACTCCAGTTTGTTTTCCACTACAGCCAGTGCAACTTCCCAATGCATTTTTGGGCTTTCACACAGAGAATTACAGTGAAGATACTACAATAATATTCAGGCCTTTGCTTTTTAAATACTACTACCTCTCCCTACCACACAGCAAAAAAAATGGCCATTTTGGATTCTCCCACATTGAAAACCAAAAATAATTATTTTTTAGATAAAAAAAATTTAAAAAACAAAAATGTTTTTAATTATTTTATTTTTAAAGATAATACAAAATAGTATTAATATATGCAAATGATACAAAATTTCACTAAACAAAATAATATGAATTTGACAGTATTTGTTACATTATGTAATGCTGTCTTCAATTTAGTTGTTCAGATTAGCAAGTTGTAAGAAACTAAGAAGTGAGGAAAGGATTGAATAAAAGGAAAAAGAAAGCTAAAGAAGCACTAACTTCTCCTTTCCATATGCCAGCATAAGTCAGCAGTACAATTATCTAAACCATCATACTCATGTACGTAGATATATATCATTTCCCCACTCCCTTTAATGTCCTTCTCATTGCAGGAATTCCTTCCTTCTGTACCCTTCATATTTTATACTCTTTCAGGTTCTTACACTAAGGAGACAATTCAATGTTTCCATAAGCTAGTTGGATTTATTTCACTTTAGAGTATGGTCTTCAGTTTCATCCATTTATCAATAAAAGCCTCAAAATTATTTTTTTACAGCTGACTCACACTCCAATGTGTAAAATACCATATCTTTTTTTTTGACAGCTAAATCTTGGAAGCAACCCAGATGCCCAACAAGTTAGGAATGGACAAAAAAACTTGTTGGGCATCTGGGTTGCTTCCAAGATTTAGCTGTCAAAAATTGTGTTCCTATAAACACAGGTGCACGTATAACGCTGTGGAATGACGTTTTCAGTTCTGGGAAAATATCCAGGATGGGAATAGGTGGGTTGAATGGGACTTCCAACCCTAGGTTTTTAAGGAATATTTATACTGATTTCCACAGTGGTTTTACCAGTCTGCACTCCTACCAATAGACAAGGGTCCCCTTTTGCCCACAGCAACTTCAGCACTAGTTATTGTTCGACATTTTGAAGGTAGCCATTCTTTCTGAGGTGATACCAAATCACAGTGTTGTTTTAATTTGCATTTCTTGAATAACCAGTAATGCTGAACATTTTTTAATATATTTATTTGCCTTTTGTATTTCTTCACCTGAGAAGTTTTTATTCATCTTAGATATCCATTCCTGGATTGGGTCTTTGAATTTTTAGGGTCTGATTTTCAAAAGTTATTTATATGTTCTAAATAGAAGGTACAGGCAGTTACTGTTGGCTATATTTTTTTTTCCCAGTTCATGGGTTTTCTTTTTACTCTGTTGGTTATTTCTTTTGACAGGCATAAACATTTCAAAAAGATGACAACTCAGTTGTTGATTCTTTGAAGTGTTTCTCATGCAGTTTGGTATTTGTTCATGAACACTCTACAAACCCCTATGTCTTTAACATTTCTATCTACATTTTACTTCAGAAGATTTAGTGTTTCAGTTTTAATGTTTAAATCTTTGATCCACTTTGGATCAGCTGTATTTTACAAAGAAGTATTAGATAAATGTATATTTAATTCATTGTAATTCTCCTGGACATAATTAATAAAAATTCTCTGTGATATATGAGATTTAAAACAAAATGTTTCATAATGAAACCAACAAATATAGCAAAAAGAAATGGAAAATATATAGCATAGTTAAATGTTACCACATAAAATATCATGGGTAAATCAACATATATTAAAAACTACATTCCAAAAAAGTAATAAAATCAACCATAAGCTTTTAAAAATCACTTATAAAACTTTAAATTACGACAATCTTCTGAACTTATCACATCATTGTTTATCATGGGAACTTTTAGCTAATTGTAAGTAAGTAATGGGGTAATAAGAAACAAAAATAGAAAAGAAATATCCCCAAAATAACAGAAGCCCTTCAATCTCAGGAAGCAATTTTCACTGAAATACAACTTTATTAATAGGAAGCTGCCAAAATGGGTAATTAATTCATAAAGTAGAAAGCAATAGCATTTAGCTTAAAAAATTCTTTGAAAATAATGTTACTTACGCAGATACAGGGGCAGGGGGAGGAGGTGCATCCCAGGCCTTCTTTGCTAGCCCCACCACTGGGGCATGCTGAGCCCTGGATTGAGACTGGGTATGGTGGTACACCTGTAATCCCAGCACTTACATTGCACTACAAGTCTGATCTGTGTCATATGCAATTAAAAAAAGCAATAAAAAAGAAAAGAAAATGAAGTCAAAATGTAGCTTGTGTAAACAAAAATTAAATTTCATTGTTTTCTTTTAATGGTAGTATATTTTAAATCCAGCATTGTAGCTGGTAATTGATCATACATGATGTTAATTGACTTTAATTAACATCTAAATTACCTATTATATAACCAACAATAAAGTGAGAATTGCCTATCTTTATCAGGTGAAATATACTGTATAAAATTCACAACAGTAAACTAGTGAAAAGGTTGAGATAGTGCTTTTAAAAGTTTAAAATCTTTTAATTATTGGGTAATTATTTGGAAAGGAATGAAGATATTTCAATTATTTCTTTAGGAAGACTTTGCTGAATAATAATAAAAGTATGCAGCGATAAAAGATTAACAAACAGAAAATTAGAAATATCTTTATTTTAATAATACATAATTTCTAATTATGAGAAAATTACATTAAATCACCACATTGCATTATGGAAATTTATTAGTATAGTATTTAATAAGATATTACAATGATCACTTTAAACATAATAAGTAATCTACTTCTGACCTTATTTCTCTTCAGAGACTAAGGATTTTCTAAGGGAAACACAACAGGTCAACTAATGGCATGTGTGTTCTGGATATTAATGAAGATGTAATCATTGTTGACAGTGAAACTAGTATTAGAGAAATGAGTAGGACAGGACACAACATTTTCTTATGAAAGTATCTTAATTTTAATATAAAGTTTATTCACTTTTGTCTCCACTATGACAGTCAACATTTTCACTGAAAAAATAGAAACTCAAACACATCATAGTAATAGTCTTCCGTGTATGTACATAGTACATAGTACTTTATCTCCTAATAAACTTCTCTTTGCAATTATATTCTGGCTTGAAAAAGTATCAAAAACAAGAAGAAACAAAAAATATTGTCTTCAAGCTGGAATTTAGAGTTTTTGTATTCAGTTTGTCAGAAGGAAGGGCATTCTCTAACTTCTGCCCACAAAATTCTTCCCACTGAAGTTCTACCCCAACATGTCTGAGGTTTTTGGGATTTTACCTGGCTGGGCACCAATTAATTAAATTCTTAATAACTCAGAGGATATATGCATAAACTGTTACCTACAAAATAATAAAGACAAAATATTGCTCTTTTCATATGCAATGTATTAATTATTGTAATTGTCTTACTAAGCTGTTTTGAAACTGTCTCATTGTTATTTGTTTCTACATAAAATTAATAAAAAGAGTACCTATAGAACCAAAGGTCAAAGTATTGATTAGACTACCCAGACTGAATTGCATAGTCATATCCTATCTCAAAAAGACAAAAAAGAGAATTAATATGATCCTTCCAAAGAAGAATAGCAAACCAAAGGACTTTGTTCTTCCCTATATGAAGACATAGCATAGAATCTGCCACAAGGTTGATAAAAGCTGATCAATGGAGAGCAAAGAGACAGAGCCAATGTCACATGAAAATCTGGTGGTGTCATGAGTGACTGCTATGACATAGTTTTCCCTTGCTTGGACAATAGTACTTGCATGATTATCCATGACAAAAACAAAATGGAATCTCTGTTTTGTTCATACACAAAAATTTCCAATGGAATAAATTAAAGTCAAAGTATGAAAAGAAATTAATCTTTTCAATCTACTCAGGGTTCTTATTTCATGGAGAATAAACAGACATTTTCAAGAAATAATTCACTGACATGAAAAATGTTTTTTCTAGCCTCGAGGTAAAAAGATATAATTTGAATGATGGGCTCTCTCTCTCTCTCTCATCATACACATACACACACAAACACACACACACACACACACACACACACACACACTTGCACATACACACACAGAAATATACACAGAGGAGATATGTGCAGTCTGCCAAGAAAGTTTATACACTTCAGGAGAAGAAAATGTATTTTTTTCCAACAGATATTTTACTCTTTACAGGAACTTTGAGGGTGTTGTAGATCATAGAACACCCACTACATAGATGGCCTGTAGTGAAGAAACTGTAAATGAGTGTGCAGCAATCTCAATGACCAAGGATATCTAAGCAAAAGTTCCCCATACTAAAAAAAAAAATGTCTAGGAGTTAATGGTCACCAATTTGAGCAGCTCTTGTAACTGTAGAAGCCATAGGAAATGAATTAGTCTCATGACATCTCAGTAACATTAATATTAAAGTATTTATACAAATTGTTCTTCCACTGATGTGTGTATGCAATTTTGATGGACTCTGTGTATGTGTAATGTGAATGTGTAGAGGTATAGTGGAGGAGATTCAGGTGTGGAATCAGGCGTGGCTTGACTCAGGTGAAAGCCTAAAGACAGACGGTGGGAAGACATTGCAATGAAAGAAATAAGCAAAACGAAATCCAAAAGTGGAAGCAAGAAAATACTGGGGTGCCCTGTCCTTTTTCCTTTCCAAATTCAGGACCCCAGTTGATCTCAAACTCCCTGATATCTCATCTTTTAACCTTGAGACAGGAAGTTAAACCTCCAATATATGAAATGGAGTGTATGCTTAGATCACAAAAGAACTAAGCCTGAAAATGTATCACCTTAATTAAAAACTGAAACCTCAGTTCTTTTAACACTCTGAAGATATTAATGCACACAAGTTCTGTATTTAATTGTGTTTCCCCTATATAATAGCTGTCTGGTTATCTCTTTAGGTGGAACATAACACTAATTTTGTAGAGACACAGAACCATGGGTTTGTCCGACCCAGTTTTATTTCTTAGAATAGCTTTATCGATGAGTTAATAATACTAATTTTACGAGTTTTAGTATATGAAATAATAAGTACTTAACAAGAAAAGTATCACAAAAATGAAATGCTGATTTTTTAATAAGTATTGAGTGTTTATAAAAAAATCGAAGTTTTCAACATCAACTTTTTGGTGCACAAATTCTTGCATACTGCAACAGAAATTCTTATATGAGTTACAATGTAAATTACTAAATTCTTAGCATGTATTTTCCATTTATAATAAACATTTTTTTCACATCATCCATGTACATGCTTACAAAACTCAAAAGATAGCATCAGAAACAGAAACATGTGAACTGAAATGTAAACACAAACAAATATGTAATCTTTGCTTGCACTGTACCATCAAGGCGACAACTGCATGTTCCATACACAAGTATCACTTACACTGATAGCACATATTTTTTTTTCTTTCCTCTGCTTTCATGTAGATTGCAGTTGAAAACTTTTGGGTTTTCCTGTTGTCGTAGTAGGTCTCTGTGATACTGAGTCTGTTCACCCGTCAGCTCACAATGAATCTGTTTTGCACATGTACACACACCTTACCTTCTACCATACCAAGTGAGTAACACAAATTGCTTCCTGTGTCCCTCAGCAAAAGGTACTGTGACAGAGCTACCACTACCAGTTACTGTTATGCTAATGTACAAATTTACAGTAGCAAAATAAGGGATGGGTCCGTTGGACCCAGTGTTACTCTTTTACTCTAATATCCTCCTCCAGATCATCCTGCCCTTTCTGGTCAGAGCAGATGATATGGGTGGAGTAAGCTTTGCTGGTGTAGTCAACTGCTTTGACAGTGAAAACAGTGACAGTTGGAGAAACACAGTGCTTCATTAATAAGTTTATTTTTCAATACCATCCATTGTACAATTGTCCTTGTACAGTATCCGTGGGATGTTTGTTTCATATTCTTCCATGGACACAAATCTACAGATGCTCTAGGCCCTCATATAAATGATATTGTGTTTGCATGTAAACTATTCATATCATAATATTTAACAAAGTGTAAATGTATGTAAATAGTGCTTATGATGTTTCATTGCACAAATAACCACAGGAAAAAAAAAACCTTGTACATATACAGGACAGATGAATCTATCCTTTGCTTCACTAAATAGTACCTACCAGTATCAGCTGCAACATAACTTTTTTCCCCCAATTTTTTTTTATCTGCTCTTGTATGAATGTGTAGATCTAAAACACACAGAAAAAGAGATTCAATTGAAATTCTATCAGCTTAACAATATGAGAGGATAATAGTACTTTTTGTGCTAAGATTGACAATGATGCATAGAGATAATTAGCTTGTCAAATATTAACACCTAGAAAAGTAGTGCTATATATATACTGTATGTATAACACAGATGCACAGATCTAATGTAGCAAAACATCACTTGGAAGCACACAAAAAAGTGGAAAATCTGCTTGTTTTCTAAAATATATAGGAAAAAATGTGTGGATACCATTTTTAGGCTGCTATGATTTGGGGGAAAGTGACTGAAATTCTCTCAATTATTCCAGTGGTTAAATTTATTAAGAAAAAAACATGTAGGAACAAAAAAGAAACATATTTATTCTATCCCAAGAAGCTGTTAATTATGACATGTTCATAAAAAGGAAGAAAATTCAAGGGGAAAAATTAAGTAATTTTAATTAAAATACAAGTAGGATGGAATGTAGTGTACACCCTTAATAACCTAGAAGAAAATAAGTAATAAACCTGGAGAAAAACAAAGACAATACAGCTATAAGAAAAAAAAAACTATAGAATTATATTTTTATGATCCCTTTGATAATATTCTTATTAATATTTCTGTATTTTCAAAAGGAAATTATACCATGTCATATTAAAATTTCAACAACTAATACAGAGTAAATCACACTGCATTGGACTTCAATAATGCTCAAATACTTTAAAGATATTTACATAGTTTTCTTCCCTGGTTTCTTCCATCCCGTATGCTTTCCTATATTATTTATCTAGTATAGCAACAACTAACTCTAACAGTGTGTTCAAAGCTGAAAAATCTAGATAGGTTAGTGTGTCAGTTACTTATTTGAAGCATGAATTTTCCCGTACTTACAAAGCCAAGAGATAGCTTTCTCTAAAATATTTTTCATGGAGAGAAATTCCATTACGTGTTTTATTGAATCATCTATGTAACAATTTCTCTTTACTTTAGCTCTTAAATATATTCCAGAGAAAATCCATTTGTATCACTATTGCACTTGGAATTCTTTGATATAAGAGGACCTCTTCCATGGTAAATTTACCTATGTGTCATTCAGTGCAAAATAAAACGACATAAAAATAAAATGACATAATCAAGAGTATGCTTTGCTATACCTACCAAATCTCCCTTAATCTAAAATCCCATGTAAGGAGTAGGGAGATAATTCAATGTATTATTGTTTGTTTATTAATGAGGAGCACTTGCATCTAATATGGAATCAACAACTACATACACACAAAGACATAGAGATGCACATAAAAACACAAAACTTCCTGAACATTGACAAATTACATATGAAAATCAAACCAAGTGTGTACTCTCAAAGATGAATTTTGGTCTAATAGCATCAAAATAAGCACTGTTATTCTGGAAAGGGAGTAAAAAGCATTAAGTGTGCTTTCATACCAGTTATTTGAAATGATTGGTGTGCTCACACATACTGTGCCTGCCCTACTGCAGCTGTTAGGTGTAAATACCTGGATGTGTACTTTGTAATTTATTTTCAAGAGAGGATTTAAAATCTGAGTTTAATTGTGGATGCTATTTTCACTTAATTCCATGAAAAGAAAGATTTGTATTAATAGTGTTTGGACAGGATATCCTGTCTGCTTCTTCTAGTATGGATAACCACTAACAAGATAACAATGTACAAGGTATTAGTTATTGGAACTTTCCTATTAATCAGTTTTTAAACTGTCTCACTGCTACTTGTTTCTCCGTAAAATAGAAAATTAAATGCAAATAAATAAATAAAATAATGAATAGGGAAAGGATATTCACTATCATCCCACCTATACAATATAGTCCTGAAACAATGTCCAAGGTTTTATATTGTAATGTTTATGAGTGTGTTTATTTTGTAAAGTTTGTAGTGCCTGTATCTTCCAAAGGAAATCTTTTCATAACTTGTTTTTATTAGTAATAAAATCACATGAAAGAAAAAAATCTGAGTTTATCTCCATGTTCATTACAAAAAATATAATGTAGTGTTAGAAAAGAAGAGGCTATGCCCTTTCAATTACAAAGTAGAGAATAATGAACTCTATGAGTCTGTCAATCCCATGACAGAATGCAGAAATTTAGTTGACTGTTGAATGAGAGAAAAGTGGATAACACAAGGATTAGAATGAGCCAACACATGGAGATATGAAGTTGGTGGCATCTGGGCGAATATTAAGGTGTGAAAAGGGTTTGGAATATAAGATCAGGGCCAGCGAACTGTGCTATCAATGAGAAGAAGGAAAGTTGGAAGGATAGATTTTGACTTTCTCCAACAATGTTAATTTTTCCTTACGATCATTAGAATTTATATTGTTCAAAGCAAGTATACCATTAGTAATGGCTTTCAAATACATTAGTCATAGGAAATCTGATACAGCATTTTTTGCAAATGACTTGATACACATATATAATTATATCTTCCTCATACTTCCAGAATGACTCATTATTAGTGACAAGTTCTCATCTTTTTATTCATTATAATTTCATTTGTATTCACTTCCTTTAAATTCTCATTTCAGAAGAAATAGAGAAACAATTTACTGAACTGAAGTTAAATTCTATAACAGACTACCCCAAAGGAATTTTTCTTATTACACAAAATTGCTTTGGGTAAAATGGTGCAAAGGTCTCATTCATTTCAATGAGTTTTTGCTTATTAAAAATAATATGCATTTATAAGATGAATTTTCTCCTTTCTTAACAAGGGGATACATTTTAGCATAAAAATTTCCAGAAATCATAACAGTTATTCGCAAATTATACTTGCTTATTCTAAACGTTCCTAATTTCTCTTTTAGTTTAAATTTACACGTTGTTGTGAATAGTGTTTACTCAATTTTCGCTACTGAGAAAGTACAGTGAAGGGATTTGATAAGTTCTCTCATTATGAATCCTACAATATCTTTCAGAAACAATTGAACTGATTAGTGTCAAACTAATAGTGAAAGTCTAGGACTTAAGGAGTAATTATGCACTTTTACAATAAATAGGGGGTACATCTTTTATATGTAATTCAGGGACAGACGTAGAACTCAATATAGTTTTTTTGTATTACATTAAACCAATGGATTGATAATCCCAATTTTCAGTGATAAAATGCTCTTCACTGCAAAGATCTTGTTGCTTTTATTTGACTCGTTTATTTTCATACATTATATATAATATATGCATATATACAAATATATGTGCAACAATTTTTGGTTATATGAACTTAATTTTATGTATTATAAAATATAAATTTAATTATACACATATATTTTGAGTACCAAAGACTTTAAGAAAAATAGGAAATATTTAAAAAGTACTAAGAGTTTCTAAAACTTAGAGAAATGTGTCAACGTTTTGATTGCTTAGGTCTGTAGGTTGTTAAACAAAAATACCATTGAAGAGTTAACATATATAGATACCATAGAAAAATGTAAAATCACAAAATGCAAAGAAAAATATTTCAGTCTGTAAAAAATTAGAAGCAAAACACCTTAAAGAAAAATTATTGTTTAAACAAATCACCATTTTTGATTACAGCAAACAGAAAACCATAAACTCACTAATTTTATATTCTTTTTAGAATATTTTTTTATAATTTTCATTTATTTGTGTGTGTGTGTGTGTGTGT
>NW_004524600.1:14773142-14833061 GCF_000260255.1 Octodon degus
CTGTGCTTTGCTAAGCTTATTCTAAGTAGGTGCTTTAGACCACTGAGCCATCTCACCAGCCCCCTAATTTTATATTCTATGGCATGAATTTTGTTTTTAGAAATGATATAATTTAAATGTGGTCTGAAAATAACTTTAATTATATGGTGTTTATTGAATATTTTCTGGACAGGACTAAATTTTGATTATAAGAAATAAACTATTAAAACAGTGATGCACATCATATATCCAATAAATAACACATAAAAATTATCCATTATTGTGATAACATTTTTACTCATTTATTATTTATTATATGCAAAGGTATAAATGGAAGACTTTCATATGTGTTATGTTATTTTAACCTCACAGTTACCTTGTGAGATAAGTACTATTATTATACTCAATCCATTTGATTCAGATTTTAAATTGCAGGTCACATCAATATAGGCTCTAATGTAAAAGGATGAGATATAATTAAATGTCATTTGTCATATAGGGACAGTGCATACATGTCTGATAATAAAAGACATTGTGCAATTTTAAAGATTAAAGTATGTAATCACAATATTAAAGAAAAAGTACATAAAAGTTAATCAAAACTATAACAGTTTTGGTCTCTTACTAGAAATTAGGAAGTAAGAAACGTATGAATAAAGAGAAATAACTAAGCTTTGAGATGAGAACTGTGAATTTAAACTATTTCAAGTTGGCTAAAGTCACTCTCCAAAAAGTTATGTGCAAGTTGTGGAAGCGTCTTTTAAAAATTCAGGAATAGATTACCTGTAAGGCATAATATAGAAAGTTTCAGAAATATTTAAAAGGAAGCAATGAGAAAACATTACACCACAGATATGATAACCAGCAAGTGCTAAGCAAGCCAATATAAAATCAAATAAAAGAATTTAAAGTAACAACTTTTGATGCATGTTGAATTTACAACTTCTGATGCCACCATCGATCGAGTCTTAATATAATGATTCTCAGTCTTACCACAGTTTTGAGATAGACAGAGGCACAATGAATGAAGAAATAGATAAAGCAACAATTGTAGTTGTTTCGGTTTTTACAGAAAGTATCTCCCAAAAGTCTCATGTGTGTAGAGGTGGGGCTTAGAGGCCCTGTAACACTGACAGAAGATTAGTGGCCGTAAGTGTTGTTACCAGTTGGGGCCTGGTTGGAGGAGTTAGATCCATGGGGTATTGTTTTATTTCATATTAATTTTATTGATAAAGAAGTAGCAATGAGACAGTTCTAAAACAAGTTAGTAGGACTGTTACATTAATTAATACATTGCACATTGTTGTCTTCATAATAGTTATTCATAGTACAAGATGCAGACTTGCTATCTTGTTTAAACACTATTAGTTCAAAACTTTCTTCTAATTGAACTAAGAGAAAGTAGCTGTATAGCTATGATATTTTGTATATAAATACATATTTTTTTTCACTACAAACTGGTCCTTAATTTATATCCCCCTTTTTTCTTTACTTTTGTCAGAGATGAGTATTCCATTGCCATTCACATATTGTAGGTGCATGAATTCAGCAAAATAATCCAATATAGTCCAGTGGTCTATCATAGTATTGGGTTATCCTCATGACTGGCAATGTCAGATGTTGTTGACTGGAGCCTTTTACAGCTCAACATATCAATATAACTTTACCTTTTATGTCTTGTTTTTATAATTTTCTTCTGGATGCTTAACACCAAGATGAAGCAAGACCTATTTAACAAAAACGTAACTTTTATATCTGACAAGGACAGTCAAATCCCCTCAGGATTTACCCTGAAACCTTGTACTGCAGTTTTTTGCCAGTGTCAGCCATGTGGATGAGTCATGGCCATTACTTGATCAATTTGCTCTCTGTGAAAGCCTGAGAAAATGTTTTCTCTCCATGTGACTCTCCTTAGGCACACTGTACATTGTTGATCACTTTCCTCTGTGGCCCCGTAATCATTCAAACCAGCTATCCCCCTCCTGGGAATTTTCCCAAAAGAACTGAAATATCATATTGTAGTGAAATATGTGCATCTATTTTTATAGCAGCACAATTTGTGATAGCCAACTCTTAGAAGCAACTAAAATGCCCATCACCTGAGAAATGGATGAGAAAGATGTAGTATCCTTTACAATGGAGTATTACTTAGCTACAATGAATGATAAACTCGAAGCCTTCATATATAAGTGGATGCTACTTGAAGATATACTCATAAGTGAAATAAACCAGACCCACACGTGTACATGTGTAAATATCAAATAGTCTCCCTAGTTTAAGAACTCAAAAGAAGGCATTAGTTTGAAAGAGGTAAATTTCTCAGACTCTTTTCCAAGTTGGTTCTAGCTGCCGCTCCATCATGATGTTTCTGTTTTGGATTCAGCTAGGCATGGACTGAAGCCTCTGAAACCATGATCCAAAATAAATATCTCTTGTTTTAATTTGTGGTTTCTAGACATTTTGTGTCAGCATCTCAAAAGGGATTAACACAAAAGTTAAACATTTCAATATACTATATTTACAAAAGTGATAGATAAAACCAATAAAAGATGTTAATAAAGTGATCAAAATTATAGAATGTATACAAGCTTATACACCACATATTATACATTATTTATTTTAAACCATACAGACATTCCCTGAAAAACATACCGCGTTCTACTTACCAAGACTGTCATAAATATGTTTCACTAAAGTGATTTCTTAAGGAGTATGTTTTATAACCATATATATATATAAGTTCAAAAATCAACAATCAAACTATAGAATGAAATATTTTCCATTCTCAAATTACAGAATGTACTTCCAGATGCTAGAACTTAGGTAGATTGAAGGCTTTAGCCTACAGATGAGAGGTATGAAAGACTTCCTTGTTGAGGAATGCAACTAGCTAAATAGAAGCAGAATAGCACTGGTAATTAAGCTGGATGGATTTTAGAATGAAAGTTCTTTACCAGAGAAACAAAGATAGGGGCTGTTCAGAAATCAGGTTAAGGACTATATGCCTGAGGCCATCCTTACTCTGGATCAGTTGGCTTGGGGCTCACAGCCACTATTAATTTCATCAGTCAGGACCTTCTTTACAGGCTTCATATCTTAATATCATTGATGAGAAGTGACTGGAGAAAACGTTCCACATGTTAAAAGCTAACAGGCTTAGAATTCTAGAGTCAAAAATATGTCCATCTCAGAATTGACCTAAGAAAAGTGTATTCCTCCCTAACTTTACAATAGATTAATATAGAAATCAGGAAGATCCAAGACCAGTGCTGCATCCATGATCCAGTTGCTTTAATAGTTGTGAAAAGTTAACTTACACAAATAAAAAGAAGCAATCAGTGCTTATACTTTTTTTCATGAAGATTAGCAAGGAGAAAACCACTAGTTATAACCCAACTTTACATTGATTGCTATTTTGACCTAAAGCATGTAGGCTAGTTTGTTTTATGGCAACTGAGGTGACATTATGTTCACTTAGTACTAAAACAGGAACCAGTGTTATAGCACTCTGGAGATTAATTTGAAGGGGACTTTTTAATCTAAAAAAATGCTACGTGTTTCTTTCTTTCTTTTTTCTTTTCAGTACCAGATTGAACTCTGCACCTTGCACTCGCCAAGCAAGCACTTATTCTACTGAACTATCTCCTCACTAGCTCAGAAAATGCTACATGTTATTAGGCAAAATCTCTTCACTTTCCAGACACTGCTTTCATCATCTTGGGATACAGGAACTAATGGTTTTCAAGAGAAGAATCTACGGGACATGATACTCTGAAGACTGAGAGTAGAATTTATTATGTAATTAATATTAAATATTATATATCAACTATTTATTAAATAATATATTTTTCCCAAAGATGTAATGCACAAGAACAATTGATTTTGCCGATTATAATCACATAACTACTTAACTAGAACATTAGCAGTTTAAAATAATGATTTTGGGGGCTAACTAGATAGCCCAGCAGAATAAAGCACTTGCTTAGGCAGTGCACAGAGGCCAGGGTTCATCCTGGCATGCCATGCCAGCCCAATTCCCAGGGCATGCTGAGACTGCAATTGAGTCTGAGCATGGTGGCACATGCCTGGAATCCCAGCGCTTGGAAGGCTGAAAACAGGAGAATCACTATGAGTCTGATCTACATAGTGAGACCCTGTACACCCTGTACTAAGTACATAAAAAAACTAAATAAATAAATAAAAATAAAATAAAACAATGAGTTTTATTTTCCTTAAAATTTTCTGGTTCAAGAATTTTGAATTAGCTTGCTTTGGCATTTATTCTGTTTTCCTAAGAATTTCAGTTTGCAGTTAACTGGGGCCCAGTCACCTAAATCCTCTTATAGTTGCGTTTCCAGTGCAACTGGTTAATGCTGGTTATTCTGGTAGTGGTGACTAATATTTCCACATGTGGCCTGTCTGGGATGGCTGTACCTGATGAGTGAAATTTTCTACATGGTGATGTCTTCTAATATAACAAAGTGTCAGATCCACAGTGATCTATTGGAATCATAGTGATAAACCGAACCAAATTCAAGAGGAAATTAAAAAGCTCTCATGTCTTTAAAGCTAGGGGACTTTTGGGTACTGAATTTGTGCACATGTTTTAACACTTAAAAATGACAAATTATTTAGCAGTAAAAATATGTACCAAATTAATTGAAATACATTTATTTTTGTTTTCAGAAGTGGAAACACAGCGGTTTTAAAAGAATGAAAGTGCCAGCCAAATAGCTCAGCGGTTTAAAGCACCTGCAAGAAGGTACAGGGGCCGGGGATTCCATCCCAGGGCCTGCCATGCTGGTTCTGCCCCCAGGGCACTATGAGGTGGCAGTTGAGACTGGGCATGGTGGCATGCATCTGTAATCTCAGCTCTTGGGAGGCTATAAGCAGGTGGATCACTACAAGTTCAATCTAGTAGTGAGACTCTGAACACCCTGTAGACCCTTCCCTAAAAATACTAAACAAATAAATAAATGAATTACTCACCATTCTTGTGAAAATGTCTAATAGTGAGAGATGATGTATGCATTAAATGTAAATTTCCTACATTATAAAACAGACAGAAATTTTAAAAAGTTTCATTTAGTTTAGGGGACATTAAAAAATAAATCTCACTAAAGTAATCTTTTATTTCTTGAATGACCAATTTAAACAAATTATCGGAGAATTAATCATATGATAGCCTGTATAGGGACCCAACTTTAATTCTTGCTTAATTGGTCACCATACACTATTAGGAAAAATAATCTGATTAGTCAGTGTGTAAAAATGACCTATGGTTATGAAAATGTCTTGAGTTTTAGTATAAATTATGGAAAATATTATTAACAAAAGAAAAAGAAAAAATGAGAGATAGTATATCAAATTAAAATGTTGCTATTACTGCTTTCTAAATACAACATTTAGGATACACTGGTTAAGTAACTGACAGAGATGCAAAAGTCTGATTCCACTGAAGTCAAGGAGCACCTGCTACCCACCATGTGTTTAGAAAGAATATAGTGTATCCACGGATACCAGTCTTTATTCAGTTTAAATAAAAAATCACTTAACATTGATTCTTGGAGACAATTTCTACATTAGCCAAACTATACAAGAAAAAAAAACCTGTTTACATGTTCCCATAATTTGATTGTATTTGCTGCACAAACTCAGCCATTCATTAAATGTTCTATAAACACACAGAGATTTCTTTTCATTCATAATTGATTAAATTAGTGACTTAGAGATAGATTATGTCTGATGTTATTACTGGCATTTTATAGAGCATAGTAGATGCTTTTACATTTCTTTCAAAAAAATTATCTTTCTTTATGAAAGGTCATTTTTTTCAGGGAAAAAAGTCAAAAGATATTATTTCCTCTTTGTTTGAAGATTAGGCATCCTATTTGAAAATGAATGAAGTCATAAAGCATATCTTTTTATTCATATTTTATTTTTGAGAGAATATCCCTATCTCAAAATCCTAATATCTCCTTTAATAAAAATGCTACCTTGGTGAACAGAATAAGGAATGCATTTGTGAAGTAGTGTTTTTGCTCTTTATAGTACCAGTGATAGAAACATTTGGTTTTAAGCCAAAAGATACTATTTTAGGCTTAGAATAATTTTCCAGCTGTTGTTGGAGAAAGCGTGTTACAACTCCCCACCCAGTACACTGACATATTCATCCATACATTTATATTTTGCTGTATTTTTCAAATCAGTAATGCAGCTGCCACAATATGCCTCCTCCTTCCAGCAGGTGGTAAATTATTCTCTGCACAAAATGACATCATTCCCTATCTTGCAGAAAACATGCCCTCCAAGCTGAGAAAAGGGCAGAGCTATTATGGAAAGCAAAATTTAAATGATTTTACCACATCGTGCTTAGTGAAAGCATATCATATATTTTAGAGAATTAATAACCAAGCCCACTTAATGAAACTATTAATGATATTTGAAAAAGAATCTGTAAAATAGAAACAATGAAAGATTTCCACAATTAAAGGTGTCATCCTTTTCTTTTTGAGAATTAATGCTTTGAGGAAACAATTCCTTTTGGTGACCCTTCTCCTCTCTTCCTCTTTCCCAATAGAAAATATAGTAAAGATAATTTTTTCTGATTATGAGATTAAATTTGACTGAAATTCACAAAGTTTAAAAACATTTTTCTACATATTAAACAATAATAAGTGCTCTAGAGGTAAATGCTATATTTTATATGTAACTATAATTTTTACACTAATATTAAAGTATTAAAATATATCAAGACTGCAAGTAATGCACAAGTGCTGTAAGTTATTCTGAAAAAATTTATACAGCTAAATATAAGTTCATTCCTTTCTGTACAGAACTGGAATTGATTTTTTGAATTTTTTAAAATGACATCTTGTACTTTGGGTGCTCCTGGATAGAAAACATTCACATTATTTTTTATATAGAGAGAAAGAGATTATTAAGACAGACAAATATGCTTGTTAATCAATTCACTATCATTAAAACTTTTTGAGATGATTATAATTTTGTCGCATCTCAAATACACGCACACTGTTTTATCACTGGGTCTTGGTTGCCTACCCTTTGTTCAATCACCTTGCTCATTAAACCAGAGTAAAACAGAGAGTTCCAGGTCTTTTATTTTGTTTCACATAGAAAATGTAGCACTTCACATATAAGAGAAGAGATCTCCATGCACTAGAGAAAATCTAAACCCATCTGTAATTTACTCACAGACAACTCCTGCCCGTAGTAAAAGAGAGTGGCGTATTTGTTAGTTTTGACTTATTAATCCTATAGCTATTTACCTTTGAAGATGGCTTGGAGAAAATCATTGAGTGTTGTGTGTGTGTGTGTGTGTGTGTGTGTGTGTGTGTGTGTGTTCACTAAAAAAAATTGCTGGCGAGGAGCTCTTTCTACGGGTTAGGGAATTCATCTCCCAATCTACAAAGTTAAAATTGTTTTAAGAAACAAAATATAGCTTATAATACTAGCATTTGAGAGGCTGAAGCAGGAGGATCAGTGCAAGCTTGAGACTAGCATGGGCTATAAAGTAAGTTAAAGGCCACCCCAAAATCCAGAGTAATATCCTGTCACAAAACCACACACACATGAAAAGAAAATAATATAGGCATATAAAAAGTATTAATAAGTGTATATAAACAAAATATTTTTCTTACATACATGAAAGCATTATCTTTAAAAGTTGGATCATCAAATATTTTTTAGCTATCATATTGTCACATGAATTTAGGGATAGGCAAGTGAAAGTCTTCCTCATAATTAAAATCTTTTTATAGATAACAAAAATGATTCTGACCATGTAGATATAAATTTAAAATATATTGCCTAAGAGAATTTTTTAAATTTGTAGACTTTATATTCTCACAACCATAATGATCTGTGTCTCAGTTTTCAAATTTTTAATCCATTAAAATGAATATGCTTTAGCTTTTAATAAATATTTTCAGATCAACTGGTACTATAACAATAACAGAGATTCCCAGTGCGCTTCATACTCACCATAACATTTACAGGTCCTTTTCTTAGTCATTGAACAGACATTGAAACAACATTTTAACTAATTTTATGCTTTATTCAAATTTTCTTAGTTTTTCTTAATGTGCTTTTCTTGTTCCAGGATCCTTTCTAGGTCACTGAATTATACTTTGCTGTCCTGTCTCCTTAGGCTACTCTTGTTTGTGACATTTTCTCAGACATTCATTGTTTTTTGATGACTTGGACAGTTTTCTAGGTTATTGCAGGCCATATAATATCCCTTAGGAGGGATTTGTCTGAAGTTTTTCTCATGGCTAAAATGGATAATGTGTTTTGGATAGCATTACAGAGTTCTGTTTAACCTCACTGTGTTAGTCACATTAGGGATTCTTGCTCAAGGCTAATTCTCTTTAGTTTGTTGATCCATTTGTTTGTTTTGTAGTGCTGAGTATTTGACCCAGAGCCTCTTGCATGCAAGGAAAATAGTACATCACTGAGCTATACTACCTCCCACCCCCAAAACCTACTTTTTTAAGTACTGCTCATCAGGAAGAATAGTCTCCAGGAACTGGTGATGAGGATACTCAGAATTTATTCTGCATCATGCTTTTGAAGTTTCAAGCTTTATACTAATATGAAGCATTGCATTAATGTGTTAGGCAATTTTCCTACTGCTGAGGCAACATACCTGATACCAACAATTTAAATGAAGAGCCATTCATTCGTTTCAGGGAACTCAGCCAATGCTGGGCTAGCACTGAGATGGCAACATCAAGAAAGATGAGTAGCACTTGGCTCCTGGCAGGTAGGAAACACAGCAGGGGAACAATACCAAAGAGAAAGGACTCATAATTGCAAGATCATGCTTCCATGGCCTGGCACACACCCAAATGTGCATTGTTAATCCACTGGATACTTCTTAACTCAATTAAGTTGACATATGCCTAGTCGCCACTTTCTACCCCTTGTCATCTTAACACCCAAATGCATCTTTTACAACTGTACTCAGAGGCTGGAGGGTTAGCTCAGTTGTCTAAAGTGCCTTCTTAAGCAAAAGCAGTCAGGGACAATGGACTGTGGTTTGATCCTCAGCACCACATGCCACAACAAAAATGCCTTAAGGCAGCTTGTGCCAGCTGGAACAAAAAAAAAAAAAAATCCAAATAGTTGTGGATTAAAGCTCCTGCTTAAGCAAATGAAGCAGCTAGGATTCGAACCCGGGTGGGCCTTGCTGGCCCTGTCCTCAGAGCATGCTGACAGAGATTGAGAATAGGTTTGGTGGCGAGCACCTGTAATCCCAGCTCTTTGGAAGGCTGAACACAAGTGGATCACTTGACTCCTGATCAGAATCTCCTGGAGTCCGATGTATGTAGTAAGACCCTGTAGACCATATAGACCCTTTTTTTGTAAAAAAAAAAAAAATACAGAAAAAGTTGTACTCAATCTCCAGTTAAATATATTAATAAGTAATCTCAAGAATGCTTTTTTCCCAAACAATTACTTTCTCAAACAAAAGCAATTAAAAGAAATTAAATGCTATTCACAAGCTCCACATTAGGTGAGAAGTACAACCATATCCACACAAACACAAATACACAACATCTCCCCCAAAATCTTAAAACATTAATTTTGTGAACCAGAGTACCACTGTACAATAAAATGTTAGTAATTCTATATAACACAGTACAGCTACCATGTGAAAAAGCTGAAACACAATATTTCCTTCATAATTTACAATATTTCTCACAAGTGGAAGCCAAAGTCTCTTCTGAGACACAGGCAAATTCATCTCTGAAACTCTGTGAAATCAATAAACAAGTTATCCCATGGTAATGTGGAATATGGTAAACATTTCCATACCAAAAGAGAGGAGTAGGGGAACTTCAGAAAAGACCTTGCTACAACAAACTGAAATCCAGCAAAGAAAATATGAAATTATGTAGCTCTATATTCAGTATCAAGAAAAGATAGTAGCAATGAATTCCAAATGACCTGGGTAACCCCATCACCATGACTTTCCTAGTTGGGGGATACACAATTTCTCTCTTGGGGTGATTTCAGTTGTAGCCTGGAGGCTTCCTTGGCAGATTCCACATTTCTAGCATCTAGGGCTTCCTTTGGTCTCCACTATACTTTCTGCTTCATTCCTATTGCTTCATTTATTGCCCTCTCAGGGCATCTCTGCCTAATTTGGATGGAAGTCTCAACAGTTGCGCTACTCTTTTATTCTGCATGCCTAAATAACCAGCATAGCTATGATCATTCCAAGGTCTGACACCAACATGTGCTGTAGCCAACTCTCCTTGAACTGAACCATAGCTGTAGTGGTCTCTGAGGGCTCAGATGGCTGAACTCATGGGTACACTTCTGTGAATATCCCTAAATAAGTAGGCACTCTGGGGTCCTCTTAAAGTACTTATAGCCTTGGGTTTGAGATGAATATAGTCTGTGAGATTTTTCAAGAACTACTAATGATATCTTTCATATTGTCCTGATGTAAAATTATAGCTTCTTTTGAAAAATGTACCTTCTAGATTTTCACTGTTTCAAAGACAAAATACACAACACCCACATTTAAAGAGAAAAGGTTTATTGTAACTCACAGTCTGTGGAAGTTTTCGTTCATACTTGACTGGCTCCAAGAAGGGAGCCATTGCAAAGGGGTATCACAGAGGGCACACAAGTAGGCAGAAGCAAAGAAGTAAAGCAATGAGGAAACACCAATAGACAAGCGACAAGCAACAACCACAGCCTTGTTTTTGTCCCTTGTATTCTATCCTGGATACCTGACATTAGGCTTAGTAGCTCTAAACCCCAGGATGAGTTACCCTTAATCTCACCTAGAAGCTTGCTAAACCAATCAGTGGAATAATTTAGTACTCACACACCCTTAATTCAAGTGTCACACATGCTAGGTCCAGCCACCTCTGAAAACCCCATCTATGACTTCATGAAGCTTTGGGGTGGGGGCCTCTAGACAAAAATCACAACATAGTACTAAACTTTTTGTATTATATCCTAGTCTAAACTTTATAAGTGCTTCTTTTTTTTAAAGAAAATTATACAGTTTTCACATCTTTCAGCTGTGTTTTTTATTCCTGGCTCTCATTGTAAGTCCAGCTGAACATAGCTACCAGCACCCATGCCATAGCTTAAATATTGAGCTGCTTAAAATTTTCTCTGCCAGATTATTTTTTCTGCCACACTTAATTTCACTTCTTATAATATGTCATGCCATGAAAAATAAAGATGTTATTTCCAACAATATAACTGCATGATCTCAAGTCCATTTTCAAATTGAATCCTAATTCCAATCCCAATCTTCTTAATCTGTCTTTACGTTCTTTACTGTCTGCAATCTAGTCAGCACTCTAGTACTCTGAACCCAAGAAGAATTGCTCATAAGTTCTGCTTAAATTTCTAAGTCATCTCTAGTCCACATTACCAAGTGTCTCAAAGTCTTTCTGCAAACCAGTTCCAAAGGCTTCATAACCACATCATCAGATACAGTCACAGCAACAATATCAAATTATCCAAAACAATTTTTTATATTAATCAGCTTTCCCATTTTGAAACATTAACACCTGACATCCACATCTTAAATGAAGAAAAACTTGATTTATCTCATGGTTTCAGGGGCTTCAGTCCCTGGTATGCTGGCTGCACCCCAGAAACACCATAACAAGAGAGTAAATTGGAGCACTGATTTTTAGTTTATGGCTGCCAGGAAGCAGAGCAGGGGAATAGAGAAGGGATAAAAGAAAGAGGTTATAAAATCAAACTCATATATCCATGACTCACAGATACCCCAAGAACTTTGTTTTAATAACATACTGTGCATTTCTTAATTCAGAAAAGTTAAGGGCAGGCTAAGTATCTCAGCGGATTAAAGCACCTGAAAGCAGGCACAGGGGCTGGGGTTCCATCCTCAGCCTGGAAGAGCCAGCCCTGCCCCCGCAGGCATGTTGAGACTGGGCATGGTGGTGTGCACCTGTAATCCTAGCTCTTGGGAGGCTGTAAATGGGCAGATCACTATGAGTCCAATTTAGTAATGAGACCCTGAACACCCTGTCAGTCCTTCCCTAAAATAGAAAGAAGAAAGAAAGAAAGAAGAAAGAAAGAAAGAAAGAAAGAAAGAAAGAAAGAAAGAAAGAAAGAAGAAAAGAAAGGTAATTTATACCATAACATGATCTTTGCTTATATCAGGATATTCAGTCCTATATAATCACGAAGTTACTGTATAATCCTTTTCAGTCTTAAACAATCACAAAGTTGATCTGATACTTAACATAGATAGACACTGGCATAGGGGAACATTTATCCTAAATTGCTAAGCACATTGCTAGTAATTGCCCCCATCTCACTGATAAAATGGTATAGGTTACATGAAAAATAATTTCATAATGAGTTTACCTTCTAATGGCTCTTGCTGTAACAAATTACCATAAACAGTAACTTAAACATCACAAATTTAGTATTTGGAGGGGACTGGAACACAAAATCATGATTTCCAGTCTAAAATCTTCACATAGATAAGATAATATGAAAATCAGACCTGATTTCCTGATCCTTTGCCTTAATCAGCTTGGGTTGCCCATGGTCTCTTATCAATGATGTCACTCAAGATTCTGCTGCACAATTAGGCTTCATATTCTGAATATGGTTTTCTCACATTTCTTTTGTAAGAAAATTTCTGATTACTCTCGGCCCACATGGTTCATATATCATTTTCCTGAAGTAGAGACATCTATAAGGTTGCTTTTCTCATATATGATATTTAAATGTATTGAGGATTGGGGCATGTGTGTCTTTGACTGGGGCATTATTTTGCTTATAAACCTGAAATCAAGCAAAAGAATTTTGAGAGCATAAGTGAAGACTGAATGGTTTGGAAATCTCAGCTCAGAGAATATATTTAGCCATAAGGCCTTCATATACCTCTTAAATTCTTCTGTATTAGATATAGGTAAAGTGTTTACAGTGCATGTGACATTTCTTGAGAAACTGGTGTAAGTCGTGGATGTAGACAATATGAAGTCTTGATGATGACATTTTATTTATTAGTTTGATTCTTATAATCTTGTAATGTTGACCTAAACAAAACAAGGGAATTTGTGTCACAAAATAATAAAATTAAGCACAAACATTCTGCAAAGTCCCTTGGTCTCAAGATATTTTAAAAAAATGTTCGACCTAACTAATTCTGTAGACATGATGAAAGCTGTCCAAAATGGGCAGTTCATAATTATGAATAAAAATTTCTCTTCCAGCCCAATGACCAGATGCCAAGTTACAAGACCATTGGGGGCGGAGATGATTCCTTCAACACCTTCTTCAGTGAGGCTTGTGCTGGCAAACATGTGCCTAGGGCAGTGTTTGTAGACCTGGAGCCCACAGTCATTGATGAAGTCTGTACTTCTACCTACCTCCAGCTCTTCCACCCTGAGCAGCTCAGCACAGGCAAGGAAGATGCTGCCAACACCTATGCCTGTGGGCACTACACCATTGGCAAGAAGATCATTGACTTCGTCTTTGACCAAATTCGGAAATTGACCAGTGCACAGGTCTGCAGGTCTTCATGGTTTTCCATAGCTTTGGTGGGGGCACTGGCTCTGGCTTCACCTCCCTGCTGGTGGAATGTTTCTCTGTCAACTATGGCAAGAAGTCCAAGCTTGAAATATCCATCTACCCAGCCCCCCCAGGTCTGCACAGCTATCGTAGAGCCCTACAACTCCATCCTCCCCACCCATACCACCCTAGAGCCATGTGCCTTCATGGTAGACAATCAGGCCATCTATGACATCAGTCGTAGAAACCTCTATATTGAGCGCCCCACGTATACTAACTTGAATAAGTTGATAGGTCAAATTGTGTCTTCCATCAAGCTTCCCTTCAATTTGATGGAGCCCTGAATGTGGACTTGACAGAATTCCAGAATAACCGGGTACCTGACCCCCATATCCAGTTCTCTCTGGCCACATATGCCCCTGTCATCTCTGCTGAGAAAGTCTACCATGAACAGCTTTCTATAGCAGAGATCACCAATGCCTGCTTTGAGCCAGCCAACCAGGAGGTGAAATGTGACCCCGGCACAGTAAATACATGACTTACTGCCTATTGTACTATGGTTATGTGGTCCCCAAAGACGTCAATGTTGCCATTGCCACCATCAAGACCAAGTGCACCATCCAGTTTATGGGCTGGTGTCCCACTGGCTTCAAGGTGGGCATTAATTACCAGCCTCCCACTGTGGTGCCTGGTGGAGACCTGGCTAAGGTACAGCAGGCTGTGTACATGCTGAACAACACCACAACTATAGCTGATGCTTGGGCCTGCCTGGACCACAAGTTTGATGTATATGAAGCGTGCCTTTGTTCACTGGTACATGGGTGAGGGGATAGAGGAAGGGGAGTTTTCTGAGGGCCGGGAGGACATGACTTCCCTAGATAAGGATTATGAGGAGGTTGGTATGGATTCTGAGGAAGGAGAGCATGAGGAGAAAGGAGAGAAATACTAAAAATGTCACAAAGCTGCTACTTTTACAGGGAAGCTTATTATGTTTTAAAACATTGAAACGTGGTCTGATCGGTTAATTCATATGTAGCAGTGTATACCCTCATTCAATTACTGACCTATGCTTTAAAACATAAATGCTTTGTCACAGACCCAAATTGTCCATTCTCTGATGGGTTTTGAATAAAAAGTGTTCCCTGTCTAAAAAGAAAAAAAAATAATGAATACATGGATTAAAATAAAAAATTGTCCAAATAAAAAACTTGCTGATCAACCTCAAAGTTGTAGAAAAAGAAGAATGAAAACTCACAGCTAGTAGGGAAAAAAGAAATTATAAAGGTCAAATTAGGAATGAATGAAAGCACAATAGAAAGGATTAATGAATTAGGAGTAAGTTCTTTCAAAATACAATCAAGGTTGATAAATTTTCACCCAATCTATCAAAAGAAGAAAAATTATAGAAATCAAAAATGACGAAAGTGAAAGAAGAACAGATGTCACCATCATCACAGAAATAAAAAAAAACTGTTATGAGCATGAATATTGCAATAAACTGGAGAATTTAGAAGGGAGAGAATTGCCCAGACAGATATGAATTATCAAAATTGAGTCAATAGAATATAAACACCCTAAATAGACCAATACCGAGCAGTAAAATAGATACAGTAATAAAAACTCTACACGCTAACAAAGGCCAAGTACTTGATGGCTTGAGGGGAGAGCTCTAGCACAATGTCAGCGAAGCTCTAACACCAACACGCTTTAAATTCCTGCATAAGATTGAAAGGGAGAAAAAACAATCAAATCCACTAGCTAGCTAGCATTTATCTGATAGCAAAACTAGCCAAATCCTGTACACAAAGAGAGAAAACTACAAGCCAATCTCCTTAGTCAACATAGATACACAGAGCCTCAAAAAGAAGCTTGCAAATAACCATGTACAAGTGAGTTTCCTCCCAGGGAGGTTGAGATAGATCAGCATACAGAAATCGATAAAGATAGTGTACTATACAAATAATAGAAGGATCTACTAATAATAGTAGCCATGTGTAGTGTCATTCTTCAGACAGAGCTTGTGAGATTATTTTAGAAAGTCAAAATAAGCAAAATAAGAGGTGCATGCTGACAAAAAATTACAATAGAATTTTCCTAAATATATGATGTTTAAAACAGTAGTTAAATTCTAGGAAAATATTGAGGGTGGTTTAACATGTGTAATTCAAAGTTTTCATGTAATTTTTAAATAAAAATAAGCACCTTCTGCTCACTTGCCAGGTCACTTTCCAGCAAGTGCTCAGGTCCAGCATGTGTGTGGGGCCATCCACACACTCTCAGGTACCTCCTTCATCAAACAGGCTGATGTGGAACCCTGAAGGAGAACTCCCTGTAGAAAGGCTAAGGGATAGACACACTCAGCTAATGCAGGAGCTGAACATATCCAGAGGGACACAGTAGTTTCACCAGCTACAGCAAAAAGAAGCTGAGCACAGACACTAGCATAGAATAAATAGGAAACCACACACTTGAAATCTCCGAAATAATAGTGTCGAATTAAAGAAACAACTGTAGAAAGGTATAGAGGAAATCAGATCAGAAATAATCTCTGAAATAAAGAATAGAAATAGTAACTACACTGAAAGGATTATTAAGTGCTTCTAAAGAAAACACTTATTAAAAAATAGAGGATAATAGAAAAATGATGAAATCCTTGAATAAGCAATATAGAAAAGAAATAGGATACATGAAGCAGATTCAAAGAAATATAGAGGAAATTAAAACCTCAATCACAAGCTTGCAAAACCATTTGAATGAAAGTACAGATAGAGTTTCAGACCTTGAAGACACTGTTAAACTAGTGAAAAGGTAAGAAAAGATCTCTTAGGAACAACTAGGATGTAGGAAAATATAACTCAATATCTGTAAGATGATGAAAAATGAACAGTGTAAGACTAATAGGCATCAATGAGAAAGACTGAGTCAATACAAATGATAGAAAAGAATATGGGTAGAAGTAATTGCAGAAAACTCCTCAAATATGGGGAAACAATCTGATATTCAGGTAACTGAAGCATATAGAACTCCAAATAACATCAACCAAGTAAAACAACACCTAGACATATAATCAAGATCTGAAAAATTCATCAGAAGAACAATATACTAAAAGACTTTAGAGAAAAGAATGAGATCACATTTAAAAGAAAACACAAAAGAGTAATGGTACATGTCTCTTCACAAACCATCAAGTGTAGAAGAGCATGGAGCAAAGTAATACAACTCTTGAAAGAAAACAAATTTCAACCCAGACTGATATACCCTGCAAATCCCTCTTTCAAGTTTGTTGGAGAAGTGAAATACTTCCATGAAAAAAAATAAAGAATTTCATGCTGACAAAGCCAACCTTACACAGGCCACTGAAAGATGTTCTAGAGAGGGACCAAAATGATCAGAACTCCACGAATGAGATTGGAAGCAACCAACTAAATAGGTTAAGCAATTAAACACAGGAGAAAAAGGAGCAAACGATAACAGGTAAATAACATGTCAATCATAAGTCAGTACATCCCAATTATAACCATCAATGTAAATGGACTCAGTTCACCAATTAAAAGACGTAGACTGGCACAGTGGATTAGGAAACAAAATCCAACAATATGCTGTATACAAGAAACATACTTAACTCACAAAGAAACTTATAGGCTGAAAGTCAAAGGGCAAAAACAATACTATGTAACCCATCACCTCAGAAAAAAGCAGGGCTATCAAATCTGTTCACAGATTGTCTCAATTTCAAACCAAGAATGATCAAATGAAATAAGGAAGACCACTACTACATACCAGGTAAGGGAAAAATTCAAGTGGAAAGGTTAACACTAATAAATATATACACACCAAAGACAGGAGCACAAACTGTATAAGACAAGTCTTAATTAATGTGAAAAATCTAATATGCAATATCATAATCTTAATAGGGGACCTCAACACCCCGTTATCCCAGAAAGATAGGTCAAGCAAACAAAAATTAACAAGGAAGTAGCAGAATTCAACCACAACTTGAAATTAATGGACTTAGTGGACATATAAGGAGTGTTCCACTCAACATATTTGAATACACATTTTTTCAACTACAAATGGGATATTTTCTAAAATAGACCACATACTAGTCCATAGGTGATGCTTAAGTATATGCAAGAAAACAAATTATCTCATGCATATTATCTTACACAGAGAAATGAAATGATGAAAGAAAATACCACAGGGAATGAATAATGAAATAAACCACAAAAAACCCACAAATACATGAAAATTTAACAACACACCCCTCAGCAACTAACGCATTACAGATGACATTAAACAAGAAATTAAACAATATCTGAAATTCAATGAAAATTCAAGCACAGCTTATTGGAATTTATAGCATGCGATGAAAGAAATTCTAAGAGCAAAATTTATAGCTGTGAACTCACACATTAGGAAAACAGAACAGGAACAAATAAAGACCCTAATGCTGTACCTCAAATGAGTAGAAAAAGAATAGCAAACCTAATCTAAAGCCCAAAGATGGGAGGAAATTATAAAGATTAGAGAAGAAATTAAATCAATTGAGATGAAAAAAAAAACAATAAAATATTTAATGAACCAAAAAGCTAGTTCCTTGAAAGATTGAATGAAATTGATAGCTAAGATCATCAAAAAGAGGATAGAAAAAAACTCCAGTTCAAGCAACGAGGAATAAAAAGGGAAAGTTTCCCCAGACCCAGTGGAAATTCAGAAGATTATCAATAGATACTTTGAGAATCTTTACTCTCACATAATAGAAGATACAGGTGAAATGGACAGATTTCTAGAAAGGTATAAATTATTAAAATTGAATCAAGACAATATATGAACTCCCAATAAGCCAGTAAGAGCCAATGAAATTCAAAATATAATAAAAATCTTACTGACAAAGAAAAGCCCAGGTCCTGATGGATTCACAGCTGAATTCTCCAAGAAATATACAGAAGATATAATTCCAACAATCCTCAAACTCTTCAGTGAAATTGAAAAGGAAGCAATACTCCCAAAATCAATCTTGGAAATAAGTATTATTATGTTACCAAAACCAGAGAATGATGCAACTAAAGCACAACTAAAGGCCAAACACCCTCATAAATATAGATGCAAAAATCCTCAATAAATTCCAACCAAATAGAATGCAACAAATCATCAAGAAGATTATACACCATGACCAGGTAAGACTTTTTACAAGGATGCAGGGTGTTTTAACGTACACAAATCTATAAATGTAATACACAATATCAATAATAGAGCCAAATCCAAAAAATCACATGATCATCTCAATTGATGTAAAGAGAAGTCTTTGACAAAGTCCAACACTCATTCATCCTCAAATCCCTACAGAAATTGGAATAGATGGCTTCTACCTCAATGTGATGCAAGCCATCTTTGAGAATCCTACTGTAAATATAATTCTAAATGGGGAAAAACTGAATTTTTTTTTCTTTCTGATCAGGTACAAGAAAAGGATGTCCTCTATCACTATTCCTGTTCAGTAGAGTTCTAGAATCTTTGACTAGAGCAATTAGATAATAAAGAGAAATAAAAGGAATAAGAATTGTCAAAGAAGGTAACTGTCGTTACTAGCAGATGATATGATACTCTACTTGGAAGACCCAATAAATTCACCAAGAAACTCCTAGAATTGATACACAAATTCAGTAGCATAGCAGGATACAAGGTCAATACCTCAAAGTCTGTAGCTTCTCTCTACCAGATAAAAAACACACTGAGAAATAAATTAGAGAAACAATAACTTTTACAGTAGCATTGCTGAAATTGAAATACTTAGGAATTAATCTAACTGAAGAAATAAAAGATCTAGTCAATGAAAGTTGCAGTACTCTGAATAACAAGATCGTATGGGTTTTCAGAAAATGGAATAATATTCCCTGCTCTTGCACAGAAAAGACCAACAATATGAAGATGGCCATTCTCCAAAATTGTTATAAAGATTTTGTGAAATCCCTAACAAAATATCATGAATATACCTCACATCCCTAGAGAAATCATTCCTAAAATGTATTTGGAACCAGAAAAGACTAGAATAGCAAAGGCAATCCTGGGCAACCAAGGAAATTCAAGAGGCATTACAATCATTTACTTGAAATTACACAACAAAGCAACTGTGATAAAATTACCATGGTACTGGAAAAAAACATAGACCTGAGGACCAGTGGAATAGATTAGAAGATGCAGATACAACTACAAACATACTCAGCCATCTTGTCTTCGACAAAGGTGCCAAATATGCTTACTGGAAGAAACATAGCCTCTTTAACAAATGATGCTGAAAAAACTGGTTCTCTACATGCTGAAAACTAAACTTGACCCAGTTCTATCACCATGTTGTAAACTAAAGTCAAAATGGATTAAAGATCTAAACATTAAAACTGAAAAACTAAATCTCCTGGAAGAGAAAGTAGGTGAAAATCTGGGAGACATAGGGGTAGGCAAACATTTCATGAGCAAAATTCAAACTCTCTGGGAAATACTTGAATGAATTTCTCAAGTGGGACCTCCTGTTATTGAGAAGTTTCTGCAATGCAAAAGTAATCACCAACAGAGTAAAAAGAGAACCCACAAATTTGAAAAAAAATTCTTTCCTAATAAATGTTCAAACAAAGATCATCTATTTAGAATTTATAAAGAACTGAAAAGCATTAGGGCCTCAAAATTTAAAGACTCAATCAGAAAATGTGCCTCTGAGATTAATACACACTTCTCAGAGTGAGAAATACAAGAGGCCAATAAATACATGAAAAGTGTTCCACACAGTTAAATGTCTAAAAATGGTAATAAAATTAAACAAGAGACAAGAAAACAAAATGTAGGATTTTACTGCTGCAATGTGGTATATTATTTGATTTGTAAATTTCTCTGTGAAAATGTGTAATCGTTTTTTATAATTCTATAGGGATTTAAATTTTAGAACATTCATGTTTGTGGAAAAATATCAGTTAAATTTATGTCTAAGGTATGTGATATTCAGACAGACAGTGACGTTAAACTTAACTGCCTCTGCTATAGGATAATAATTTCATTTATCTTCTCTTCAGTTTAACAAAGTTTGCAGACCAAAAAATTAGAGAGATAGATGGGCTTAAAAATAAGCCAATATTTTGGCCTTAGCCGTTCAAGTTCAGTGAGGATTCAGGACATAAGAGAATCTGCTGTGACATCCTGTAACTAAGCGTTGTCCCAAATTCTCAGATCAAGGATATTATGGGACTACAGAGGAAAGTGTTTGACGATAAATAGTGTGCCTAAGGAGAGTCACCTAGACAGAGAAATTTCTCTCAGGATTTCTCAGAGAGCAAATTGGTCAAGCAATGGCTGTGACTCATCCAAATGGCTGATGCTGACAAAAATACCACAAAGTACATGATTTCAGGGTAAATCCTGAGGGGATTTCACTGACCTTATCAGAGAGCAAAAGTTACATTTTTAGTTATATAGTTCTTGCTTTAACTTAGTCTTAACTATCCAACAAAAAAAGTGTAATCATGAGGTATGAAAAGTAAAGGTATATTAATATGCTGAGCTGTAAAAGGCTCAAGCCAACTTCAGACAACTGCCAGTTGTGCTGATAACTCATTGCTATTAGAGACTATTGGACTATATTGGGTTATTTTGCTGAATTCAAGTACCTACAATATTTTTTTTTCAGAACCTGGGAATGTACTCAGGACCTTATGCTTGCAAGGCAAGTGCTACAATCTTTGGACCGACATCAAGTATGAAGATGTCTTTTAAGGCCTTCTCCAAATACAGTTTCTCTAACAACAATGAAACACCTATATCTGACAACACAAAACAATAAGGCAATAAAAATAAGGTTCATGTTGTTGTAAAAAAAAGAAAAAAATATATATATGATAATTAGGATAGATATGCAGCTACTTTCTCTTAGTTCAATGAGAGGAAAAGTTTGTACTAATATTGATTAGACCAGATTTCATGTCTGCATCTTATCCTCTGAATAACTACTATGAAGACAACAATATGCAAAGCATTAATTATTATAACTGTACTACTAACCTGTTTTGAAACTGTTTCATTGCTATTTTATTTTTCCTCACTATAATGAATAAAATAAAAGTAAATAAATAAAAATCAGCATCCATGGCAGTCATATGCCTACCTATCTATGCAAAGATGCTACTCTCATCTATGGAGAACTAAAACTGAACATACAAATATTCACTCTTCTAACACAATGTGTGGCATGTGAGTCTGCACCTCAGTGTCTGACCACAGAGTCACAGAGAATGAAAAATATTGCTTGGAATGAGATGCAGTTCTGTTACCTGGAACTTAGAATGTCAGATGCATTGGCCCAAGAGAGCCTTAAGGAAAAGGCAAACTACTGAGATCTGTACAGTTATTTATTTGTAACCCAAGAACATAGAAAAAAGCCAGAAGGAAAGTATTTTGCAGTCTGTAAGGGTTTTGATCAGGGGACAGGGCACAGAAAAGAACTGATGCTGCTCAGTGTGTGGTAAGCTTGTTTGAGCAAAGTTACTAGACAGGAAGCTTATCCAAAAGAAGGAGGCACACAGAACCAGAGCACACATCTGAACGCTGCCTGTTCTTGATTGCGCTCTCACCCTGCAGATCTGTTCTAATCTTCAACCAGAAGCCCCAAGCTCTTGCTGTCAAGGTCCATTCCTGAAACGTTAATATCAATCATCCCTCTTCTCACAGTTTTCCTATAAGTTTGACTTTGAAACAAGCTTAGGTCTTGGTTCCTTCAATTCATTTTCTATAGCAAGAATGAGTATGTATAAACCAAATTCTAGTTTCAGAAAAGTAAATATAATTTCAGATTATCAATCACTGTCAAAATGGAAGAGAAGAGTCTTATTTAATTATGACAGCTTGCTCTAAGAATGCATTCTCTATAACAGTAAATGTTTAAAATTTATTTAATGTTCATTTACAGAACACACTGTATGTTATAGTTACATTTAAATTATTTGAATGTGTACTACTTTGAAAGTATTAGAAAGCATGAAAATAAGTGCATATATACCACTTTTTAACTACTCAGTTTGCAATATTTAATAAAACAGGGCAAGAATTTTACTTCATTTGACTTTAATCTTATTGCTGACAAATTGAATGCATACTCATGAAATAAATAGTAAATCAGTAACTAAGAAAGAGGTTCAGCATATGCTGTCCCTTCTGTGACTCAGGAACACAAGTTCATCCTGAAAATACTCAGTAGTGAGGAGCGTAAAGCACATTGCAGAGCTATGATAGATTACATAACCTTTTTATTTATGCAAAATTCTATTGATTGGAATGAAAAATTAATTCAGATAACAACAGGTGTTTAATGGGCTGAGTGTACACCTCAGAGTTACAATTCTTCCTAACTTTCACAAGATTCTGGGTAAATCCACCACTGCATAAATAAATAAATACATTAATTAATTAATTTTAAATTTGTTAAATAATGTGCAGCAAATTGGAAGCAGCAAAAACAAAATTCTTCTTGTCTATTTAACAGTATTTCCTTAGTAATATGAAATTATATGAATCTCTATATTAAGATATTAAGTTGCTCATAAAGACCAAAATATGAAGAATTTGCTTTAGAGAGTTGAAATAAAGAGGAAAATTTTTTCTATAGTATTCCATTATAGGAAAAGATTTGCAATATTATCTTCAAAAAATTATTTACAGTAAAGAGTATATTAAATTCTCCTATTTCTATGGGGTGTAAATTACAAAGTTCTTATAGCTACTATAAAAGAGAAAAATGCCCTTAATATTTGTGTTTAATTGCAACAATGAGGCAAAATATAATAGTAATAAAATAATATTATAATAAATTTTGCATCTCCAGGTCTGTTATGCCGACCCTGCCAACATGGCACGCTGAGGCAATTGAGATTGGGCACGGTGGTGCACGCCTGTAATTCCAGTTCTTGGGAGGTTTTAAACAGGAGAATCACTATGAGTCTGATCTAGTAGTGAGACCCTGAACACCCTTTAGACAATTCCCTAAAATACTGAAAAAAATAATAAAAAAAAATAAACTTTGCCATGTTTCTCTGTTCAACTCAGAATTTTCTTGGAGAAATATAATTTATAAAATATTTATTATCAAGAAAATAGAAATTTGACTTAGCCAAATATTGTTGAGCAAAAAAAAAATTAATCTTATGCCTCTAGCTAAATTGATTTTTTTTTAACCAGTAGTGACAGTCAAGACAGTACTCTTGCCAGACAGGTTTGTACCACTGAGCTATATCCCTGGCCCCTCTAGCTTAATGGATTTCAATTATGTTTTTACTGCTATTTCCTGTCTTTGATACATTAAAAAGATATGCACATGAACTCAGATTTCAGTAATATTATCATTTGTCTATCTTTCTGAGTTGAGGATCATGTTATATTTCCATTTAAATATATTTTAGGAGAAATGTTAATGAGGTGAGAAGACCTCTGTGCTGCTGAATGAGAAAATAAATGAGGAATGCCACATCTGAGATTAGCAAGAAGAAAATTCTCCTGGTAAAATCCATGAGCTATTCAGGACAGAAATTTATACCAACCTTGAAATAAAAGGGAATTACTTCACCCACAACAAAGTAGCTATAAATGTTTCTCATGAATCTTACTTGATGCTAAGTCAGAAAACAGACTTTGCTGTATGATTTATGATATTTATGAGTTTAGAAAAATATTAGCTTTGCTATTTGTACAATGAAAAACAATAGCAGTGTTTAGAAAAGAAAATATCTACTAAGTTTATCAAATAAACTGACTGTCAATTTCAATAGATGTATGTATTTACCTAACTTGCAGATAACCACAAATGCTCTTATTTTGTGGAGACCCATTCATAACACATATTATGCCTGGGAATTCTTAAGCTTATTTCTAAATATCTATAGATTTTATGAAGAGAATTTAAGTATCTTGCAAAATAGTAAGTTAACTTCAAATATATGAATAAATACTACATTCATTGATAGAAATAATCAATTCATGAAAATTAATATTCCTTCCAGAACAATATATGGATGGATTCGATAGAGTTACAGCCAAACATCAACAAAATGTAGAAACAGAGGGATCATAAAACAGAGGAGGGGGGCCGGGGAGATGGCTCATTAGAATAAATGCTTGCCTGGCAAGCGCAATGACCTGTGATCAATACCTGGTTCCGAAAAAAACAAAACAAAACAAAAAAAAAAAAAAACAGAGGAGGAATGAGCCAGTATATCTTAGGGTATACTGAGGAGAAAGAAGAAGTTTAACTGTGAGTGAAGCATATAATATATGGAAATACATACTACTAAGTTATTTTAATTGAGTGGATCTCCTTGGATCAGGAATAAACAAAATTGGAAAAATGGAACAATGAGAAAGACAGCCACCCAAACAAATATATCATACATATGGGAGGTGATAGAGTTTATTAATCCTAGTGTTTTAAACATTTCAGAAAATAAAGTAGTGGTGTAACGTAATTATCCACACTGAGAATAGTGGAAGGGCTTGTGTGTATGCCTTAAACGAAGCTGAGAGAGATCTTACAACAAAATAAAATGGCTGTAGTCTTTCTAGCTGTGATCAAAGATAACATGTTCATTGAAAAGATGAGAACTTAAAAGTAATTTTCATCAATACATTAAGACAGAAGCCTTGCAAGTATTTAATAAAAGGCAGACCTCATCAATGACAAGTTTATTTAATACATTTGCATCAGATTGAGTTCTCTCTGGTAGAAAGTATAACTTAAACAAAGATTTATATAAACATAATATCTAGTTTACAAACATAAGCTGTTTTATTTATTTATTTATTTATTTATTTATTTATTTATTCGGTAATAGGGATCAAACTCAGGACTTTATACTTGCCAGGAAGACCCTTATGCCACTGAGCTATCTCCCCAGCCCAAACATAAGCTATTCTAGGAGAAATAGTTACAAAATTAAGACTACAGAAATAGCAAGTGTTGCCTGAAAATAATTGTTTAATATTTCTAACCATATCAAGCCACGGCCGTGATTCATCCAGATGGCTGCTGCTGACAAAAGATCTATAAACTGCTGTTCAAGGTTTCAGGGTAAATGCTGAAGGGATTTGACTGACCTTGTCAGATACAAAAGTTACAGTTTTTGTTACATAGGTCTTACTTTATCGTGGTCTTAGCTATCAAGCAGAAAAGTATAAACACGAGGTATAAAAAGTAAGACATTATTAATATGCTGAGCTGTAAAAGGCTCAAGTCAACAACTTCTAACATTTCCAGGTCTTTTTTTTTTTTTTCCATTACTGGGGATTGAACTCAGGACCTTACACTTAATATTGCCAGTTGTGTGAGTAAACAGATACTATTATGGACTACTGGACAATATTGGATTATTTTGCGGAGTTCAAGCACCCACAATATTTGAATGGCAATGTAATACCCACCTCTGACAAAACTAAACAAAAAAGAGGGATATAAATGTAGGGCCATTTTGTAGTGAGAAAAAAAGTATGCATCTGTATATGCAAAATATGATATACTTCTACTTTCTCTTAGTTCAATGAGAAGATTTGTACTAATAGTGTTTAGACAAATATCATGTCTGCATCTTATACTGTGAATAACTACTACAAAGACAATAATATGCAATGTATTAATTATTGTAACTGTCCTACTAACCTGTTTTGAAACTGTCTCATTGCTACTTCTTTCTCAATAAAATTAATTAAAAATGTAAAGACACAACTACAAAAAAATTTGTAACCACATAAAAGTCATATATGACATTTAATATGAAAAATTATATGCCATATTTGAAAAATAAAACATGTTAGAATGAAAAAATATAATTAAGATCACAATCAAAATATTTATTAGTAGATTAAATATAACTGAGTAAACATTTTGCACCCCAACAGAAAAAAACTTCAAAAATGAAACACTAATAGGAAAAGAAGAAAATACAGAAGAAAATATGAAATGCCTTATAGATGCAGCAAAAACGATAGACATATACCTTAAAATCACTGAGTGAAGTAAAAATATAGTAAGGCATTTTATGAGGTACGAAAGACCAGTACAGTATATGCTTAAAAGACACATAGCTAACTTTTTCTCAAAACTCTCCAAGCATTGGAAACACTTTTCACATTTTTCTTTCTGTCTTTCTCTTTCTGATGCAGTTCTGGAAATCCTCGTTTGTGAGTGTCTCTAGTGGTTCTCTCTCACAATTCCCTCACTGACACAGTGATATTAAAAATATTTACCTTTCATAGTCACTTCAATGTAAGAGAAAAGTGAGAAGTTTCACAGTCCCAGATCTGGTAAGTACAGTCTACAGAGTCATGCTATGTGTTTATGAAACTGTCTTTCCATTGGGTGACACTTGGCAGAAGATTTCACCATGACATTTATTACTGCTCATAAAACCATTGACAAAAGAGGACTCCAGAGCTGCTTTGGAAAATGGTGAAGATTACAGGATAATCTGACTCATACTGAAGGGGAAAGTTTTGAGAGGGATTAAGGACACTATGTCTTTTATGGTAATAGTATTTTGAAATTAAATCTTTATAATAATTTTTCAATCACATTTACACAGAGAAGTAGTAGTATGCATTTTCTAAAATAATAGGAGTCATATGCTGACATTCTCTCTGCTTAAAATAAAGTTATTTCTTAACTATGCCTGTCTGCTATACCTGTGTAGCTGCCAGGGACGTTTGGTCCCATGCATGTTTAAAAAATAAATGAAATAAAATAATAGGAATAATATTAAGTGTCACAAGATCTAAAGCACATGGAGTTGTTAAACACTGCAAAATTGCACAATAAAATAAAAAGAGGAAACAATTTCAGCTATGATAAAAGAAAACCTCTCTTTAAAAAGGGCTGATTAAACCTAGAACTAACACCATTAGAAAAGCAACAATGAAGGAAGCCAGAGAACGGGAAATAATATCTTCAATGGAAATAAAAAGCACAAACTATAAAAAGAATTGCTATATACTCATTAAATAACAAAATTTTAAAAGACTCAAGATGTAGATATTAGAGAGGATAGTTAGATAGCAGCAGAAATGCTCATATACTTGCTCTGGAGACTATAAGTTGGCAAACAATATTAGACAAAACTATTTAGCAGGTATTTTTTTACTAAACTAAAAAACCCACATCATTTCTTGGACATCATATTTGTCTGAGCGAGTCACTGTGATGAGTGCTATCATTCTGAGACACAGAAATGTGGACGCTATGAAGTTAGACATTGTTTTCACTTCTTGAAACCTTTTAACCTTCTATGAGAATTAAGTATGTAGTCATTTTTGCCATTAATGTCAGCGCTAGCTTATATGACCTAAAGGGACAATAAAACTAGTATCTCCTGCAATTCAAACAATGACCTGCTACATACAATAGGTGCCTGGATGTTAATCATGCCAGAGGATCTAGAACATATTTCCATGTACTTACACTCCAAGGAGGAAGCTAGCCTCACCCCTGGAATATGCCTCTAGTTCTTAAAGATTGTGACATTTAATTCTATCTAATCATAGGAAAAGTATTTATATACTAAAAGATTGGAGAAGTGAGGAGCCCTATCAGGGCACTGAAATGATCACTATGTCTTTATCCTTTAATTAAGAAAAAAATCATTTGTCCCTTACTTTCTACCTATGAAGTGTCTAACCAGTCAGGTAGAGAAATTTTCAAGAATCTCATCATGTTGCATCTGGGATAATCCTAGAATAAGGGAGAGAAGGGCAACATACTTACTAACCATTGTGCAGGAACTAAGAGTGGTACTTTTCTGTTAGAATAACTCATAGCTCAAGTGTGACAAAATGAATAAATGTAAGTTGCAAAATGCAACAATCATGCAGCACTAACATCCATAAAACAAATGAAAATATATAATGTTAAAGGATGCCTGAATAAATGTTCATAGCAGGTATATTTATAATAGCCAGATGTATTTAATGAAACATATCCTGAAGTAGGTAGATAGATAAATAAGTTATGATGGATCAATGTATTGGAATAGTCAGAAAAAGGATAAATTACTAATATGAACAACAACAAGGGATACATATTATGAATATAAGAACTCATGTACAATATAGTACATCTTGTACATTTCTTTTTGTACAAAAATTTAAAAAATCTTATATGTAGGAACTAATTAATTACCTCTGTGAGGAATTGAAGTTAAGAATTCTTTGGGAAGGAGTATGAAGGAAACATGGTGGGAGATGGAATGTTACATACCTTGATTCTGGTGGCACTTATGTGGATATAGAAATGGAAAAATTAATTGAAGTAAATATTTAAAATGTATATATTTATTATACATAGCTTCTTAGTCAATACAGATATTTCTTTAGTTACAATGTGGTTCAATCCCACTAAAATGACTGTAAATTGCAACTATTCTAAGTCAAAAATGTGTTTAACAGGGGGCCGGAGAGAGCTCAGTGGAAGGAGTGCTTTCCTGGCAAGCACAAGGTCCTGAGTTTGATCCCTGATACCACAAAAAAAGTGTGTGTGTGTGTGTGTGTGTGTGTGTGTGTGTGTGTGTGTGGTTCACTTAACAAATATTATAACAGACTCATAACGACAGAGGGAAATTCTTCTCCTCTTAGGAATACAGCACACTGTAGAGTATCTGTGTTCTCTGCCTGGGATCACCCACCTGGAGTGCCAGGCACAGTTCACCTTACAGGCTCACAGTTTGAAGGACTGCACCATTTACTGCTAGCCCACAAAAAAAAAATCAAGGACCAGAATGCAAAGTACAATTTTTACTTAATGAGCATCAGTTGTACTCCATGGTAAAGTCAAACTATCATAAGTCAGGATATCTATATAGTTGATGCATAAAATTCTGTAAGGATTATGTAAGTGTAGAAGTGATCAAAGGCCCTTAGATTTCTGGAATGAAGGCACTGTAGGATGCTAGTTCTTACTAAGTTTTCCTCTAATATACTGTATTTTAGAGCAGATTGAGATTTACAGACCATTTGGGTAGAAAGTGCTGAGTGCCTTTGCCTTATTCCCATTATTTCTCCTACTATTATTACTATGGTACATTTTATGCAATTGTCTAACCTATAATGACTCATTATTAGTAAATAAGGCCCACTTCACACCAAGATTCACTCTGAGTATTTAAGTTATTTTGATTTCAATAAATGTATGTCATGTGTCCATGAGTGCAGTAGTACATGGAATGAATAATTTCACTGCCCCTAAAATCTACTTTATCTAACAATTCCTGACAAATCCTGTCCTATGTCATTTTAGCCTTTCTACATTGTCACATATGTAGAATCAGACTCTGTGTAGCCATTTTAGAACGTTTTTAACTTGCTTACTATGCATTTCGCCGTTTTCTGTGTCTTTTCATGTCTTTTGACTAATTTCTCCTTAGTTCATGATAATAGACCACGGCATGGACATACAGTAGTGTACATGGTTCAGGAATGATTATGTTCAGAGTTTGCTTAGAAAATGAAAGCACTGGGCAAAAGTTTGTTTCCTTCATAAACTCTGTGTCAGATAACAAACACCACCATGGGCTTCTTCCCCATACTGACTCAAATGCAGCCATCTTCCCTAAAGTTGTAAAACAAATTAAGTTGGTAAACCAAGGTACTCCTGTGGCACTTTCCTACTCACTTATTTTCCATGAACATAGTGTTCAATTTATTTAGTTTTCTTTTTTTTTTAAATTTGGGAGATTTTTGGAATAAGGATTTCATAATGTAAAGTTTGGAGGACCACAAACACTGCAACCACAGCAGAAGGATTTATTTATTAATAGTAGACCTCCATTTTTCTGTATGTGTGTACAAATGTGTGTGTATGAATACCAATTATCTTCAAATTATGTGCAGATTTAATATAAATTCAATTATAATTCCAATGAGCATGTGCATGTATTGTCATTTTTAATCTGATTTGAATGTTTAAAGAAATGCAAAACACCATCTGTAGCATACTCAAAGGAGGAAAAACACTGTGAATTAGCTCACTTTATGGACTATCAATACTTATTTAATATGGAAGTTACAAAATAATTTGTAAAAGCACATAAATAGACAAATACATAAATGGACCATATAAGATGTAGGCAGAACAAAAAAATGTATATTGTATGTTATGTAGACAAATGGAATTTAAGGTAGTCTTTCAATAAATGCTGTTGGGAAAAATGATCATCATACTGGGAAAATAAAATGAGCCTGTTTATGTATAGATTTAAATGTAAAAATCAGAGATGGTGCTTATGTTAAAAATGAAAGGGTTTGAGGGTGTAACTAGAAGGTAAAGTGTATGATAGATAGCACATGGTTCAACATGCTGGGTTGATTTCCACTACCTAAAAATAAACTAAAATAGAAGTGACTCTTCATAAGCACATAGTGGGAAAATGTTTTGACCCTCAAAAAGAAAATCCATAAGTAAGCAAGTTGATACTCTTGATGAAATGAAAGTTTAAACCATCTATTTACCTTAAAATGTTATAAAAATAAAAATGCAAGACAGGCTAGAAGATAGACATTTGTAATACATGTAAGGGAAACAGTGTTCATTCTGTAAACTACAAACAAGAAACAAACAAAAAAAATTCATACACTTGCCTACAAGGTAAATGTGCAATATTTTTAAATGGCAGCGGTGTCTTAAAGAGTCAAGACTGGAAACTAAAGTAAGTAAATACACTATGCCATACTCAAGAAGTAGATTATGATACTGTAACCAAAATTAAATAACCATAGCCATAGGCAACTCTTAATAAAAATTCTTAAATTATGATATTGAGCAGAGGAAGCTAGTCAATGCAAAGATTCATATTTTATGTTTAAGAATGGGTAATTAACTACACTGTAGAGCAATGAAAGAAAGTAATTAGAACAGAAGTGTTTCTTAATAAAGCGTCTGGCTTCATTTTTAATCTTCGAATGAAGTTTCCTCTTCCCACCCTTCCCTGGGTCTCAGCACACCCACATTAAAGTCAAAGTGCTCACTTCTTTGGTGTTAGTGAAGTGATGACCAAGAAAGGCCCAAGTCCTGACCTCTGTAGACCCTCCAGCTGCCTAAAATAAGTAACAAGGCCACCACGTGTCTTTTCTCTCTCTAGTGTTACAATCTTCTGGGGAGCTCTGCTCTTTCAAGAAATTTGACAAGTAACAATTAAATTGTTTTTGGTAGTGTTCCATCATCAGTCTCAAGGGCTGAGCCCAATTTTGGTTGAAGGGTTACTTCTACTGCACGGGTAACCTGAAATAAGCTTTAAAATGATTATTTCCCACGGAAGAGGAGAATGTAAACAGAAATCCACACAAAGATCTAGTTGGGAGAGCATCGGTGCTTCGCTTGTAACTAAAGTTTTGAATTATGACGATGTATTTGATGTATATTTTTCACAATTTTTAAAAGAAGGAGAAGAATCACAAAATTTGACATAGAATCCATGCATCCTAGTAAGGTAGAAGCTGGGAAGACGAATACAGGAGTATTTGCAGTGGTATTTATTCTAGCTTGGTAGTATTTTTCTGGTTTTTATTATTATACCATGTATGAGAAGTGTGTATAATAACATATATTAGATAGTTTAGAAAAAATGTTTATTTCTTTAGAATGTCACTTGCCCCAAAGCATAAAAGAGTGTATAAAGAAATAGTCAGGAATTTCAGTTGGCAGGAATAAAGTAACATTTTAGATTATAATCATATTTTGATATCTTATATACCCTGTTTGCGGTTTTTTTCATAATATTATTGAGAAAAAAATACAAAGAGACAGTTTCAAATCAAATTGGTAGGACAGCTTCAATAATTAACACACTGCATACTTTCTTCCTAGTGGTTAATTGCTGTACAAGATGCAGACATGATATCCTATTTACAAACACTATTAGAACAAGTCGCTCTATTCATTAAGAGAATGTAGCTATATATCTATCCTAACCATTTTGAATACACAGATACAAAATGGACATTCATCTGTATCCCCTTTGTTCGTTAAGTTCCATTATTTTACTATTATAGGTGTGATAACTCAGCAAAATATTCTAAAAGAGTCCAGTAGTCCATCATAGTATTGGGGCTTCCGCTTCACTGGCAGTGTCAGAAATTATTGACCTGCGTCCCCAACAGCTCAACATACCAGCATGGCTTTACTTCTTATTATCTTATATACTCTTATGTACTATTTTAGAAGTAATATTTTCAGTACAAGTTTTACACCATTTTGGTTATTATTTCAAGTGGAATAAACAAATTTTGTTTGCTCATCTATTTTTATCACCACATGACAACTAATCCTTGCTAGTTCTTGAGTGTGAAGCAGGAGTACATATTTTTAAAGATAAATATAATATTGAAAAAAGCTGAGTATTATGAGAAATCTCTGGAAATTGAATTGCATAGACAGAGATGAAGGAAAGCATTTGTCCAAAAGCTTCAGGTTTCATCCATGTTACTGAAAGAAATGGAAATTTACAATATTTTTGTTTTCTCATAGTTACATTTATCTTCACATTCTTTGACCTATATTCATTTATCCTGAGCATTGTTTCTATTTAACTATGGAAAAGAGAAATATATCAAAAATTACGACAGAGTTGGCTCACCATGTGTCGGAGCTGCGTAGTGAGACACTGTACCCTGTACCAAATGTAAAATCTTAGTCCTACCATATATATATATATATATATATATATATATATATATATATATATATATCTTGTAAATCTTAGTCCTACTGTAGGACTAAGATTTTACATACATTTTGCTCATGCAGATTTAAGTTCTCCTTGGTGCCTTTGCTTCACTTTGTATATTGGAAAATGTACAAGTTTTCTATGCTATGTTTAGTTTAGGACTAGCTCTACATGAGGAGATGTATTCTGAATTCCTTCCAATAGGAAGTGTAATGAAAACACACAAATCTTGAAAATTAAATTTATATTGTTTAGCTTTTTTATTTTATTTTTTTCTTATGGTAACAGGTATCAACCTAAGGCCCTGTGCTTGCCAGGCAGGTGTTTAAGCAGCTGAGCTATCTCCTTGTCCCTGTACGGGTAAGTTTTAAAGAGAAAAATTAAGGCAGACATGACTGAGCACATCTATAATCCCAGTATTGCAGAGGTTGAAGCAGAAGACCAGCTGGATTTCATAATGAGTTAAGGCAAGACTAGAATAAACAGAAAGAGTCTATCTCAAAAAAACATACCCTGACAGCCCCACCCTGGATGCTCTGAGCCAGCCACCAAGACTGGACATAGTAGTACGTGCCTGTAATCCCAGTGCTGGGGAAGCTTAAACAGGAGGATCACTATGAGTCTGAGCTGTGTAGTGAGACCCTGTACCAAATACATTAAAAACAAAAAGGAAGTGACCAATGCCCTCACCCATAAAAGCCAGATTTAAAGAAAAACTGTTGAAATAATATTTGCTGCAAAATGCTATATTAATTTGCATTTTAGCTTAATCTTTTTTCACCACCATTACATACAGATGAAAATATAAATTACAACTGGCAACAGACTTTTCTGTATTACATTTAGACATGTGGGTTATAGAGAATTGTTTGAGGGAAAGAAATAGTGATTTCAGGGGTTTTGCAATTGAGATGACTTGGTATTACAAAAAGAACTTCGAGTTTCTTTGAAGGGAAATGAGAAAGCCTATGAACTGCAGCAGGTTCCACAGAATTTTGTTTTTCTGCAAAAGCAAGCTGGGAGAATAATGTAGATCTCTGTAGGTAACCACTTGTACCAAATACCACCCCTCACTGGACAACCTCCTTGACTTGTAGACATCTCCACTCTGCCTTAAACTCACAATTTTGGTCAATCTTTGGCTAGGGTAGAAAAAAAAAGTCATGGTCATGGTAAAATTTTATGCCTAGATAAGGAGGACATTTAAGGTCAATACTAGTTTGGAAATCAAACATATCATTTCCTGCTCTTTTGAATTAAAGTATGTATATTTGGAATCACGTAAGTGTACTTAGAACTAGGCCTGTATTACTAAATTATGGCCTTTTATTTGCACTTTATAAATATTTTACAGCTTTATTATAGCTCATGCATTCATTGTTCTTCCCCTAATTTCATGTTAATAAAATTATGTCCATTCGATATTTGTATAACACTTAAAAATCCTGTTAGAAATAGTAATTTGGCATTAGAGACATAACTGCTGGACTAACTTCAAATTCTTCTCCTATCTTTTAATAGAGTCAGTGAATTCAGTTTGTTTCAGACACTGCCACAGCTTTTTGGAAGAAAGACACATGTTTTCATATATTTTATATAATTTACATTCAGCAAAGATTAAAAAAGTAATTGAGTGTTGGTTCATGAAAAATTATATAAAAAGTACTCAGAGCAAGTAAGTGTCTTCTAGCAATTTGGAGATAATCTTATGAATATAAGAATTATGCTTTTCAAACCAAATTTAATGAACCTTTGATAAGATATAGTTTATCTAAAATATTTTACATAATTTTAAGCCCATGAATACATAAACACAATTATGAGTCCAATTTAAAATGTTCCACTCTCAAATTTGCTGCTACTGCCAAGATGCTAATAGAAAGAGAGAATATTTGGCACATAGAACCCATCACTATTTGTGGATAATGATAAAATTATGGGAAACAGACAGTATTTTTCATCATACAGTAATTTTGGTTTTCAGTTGTTGAAATAACAGAGAACTATAAAATGAAAATGAGAAATTATAAGTTTTCATTCCTGAAGTTTTAGTGAAAGTAACCAGGAAAGAATTCCCCTTATTAAATACACAGAAAATGCCTCAGCTCTTTAGCACAATCGTAAACTTAAATACAAAATGACTGGCACAAAGACCTGGATTTTTAGAAGAGTTGTGGGTGTATTTGATGAATTTTACTGACTTAAATTTTAAATATTAATCTCATGCATTTTATTATTTTTCATCAGTGCTGAGCCTCTAGTTACAGTAAAAGGAACAACTTGGAAAGTTGGAGTTAGCTGTCTGGTTCAACTATGCACTTTATCAACTGACACTATGGAGGAATGGTAACTATGGAGGATGCAAAAGAACAGAATAAGCAGTGCTACAAAACTACACATGCACAGCCATGCTTATAAATAAAAGTTTAAAATTACCTAAGAGATTTTATCTGTAATCAATCAAAATAACTTGCCTCTATAACATCAACTTTTATGGAGTATTTTGATAATTTTGACATTACCAAAGAAAAAGACATAAGAGCTGCTAAATTTCAATTAAAGATTGTTACATAGGTGCTGACACTCAGGATTTTTTTTCATAATCAAATGTGTTGAACTTAATTTACTGGTAACAGTGTATTGGATTTGGGTTCAGCCCTTCAACACCTCATGTGAGGAATTCTCAGTAGGTTTTATATATTCCATATTGTATTATAGATTTTAATTGTTTCATGTTTATTTAAAGAGCTACAATTAGGAACACTAATAATGGGTAGTGATATTTAACAGTTGACAAGCTTTTGTAACTAATGGGTTTGTATTTTTTAAATATTTTTATTGAGAAACAAATAGCAATGAGACAAATTAACAACTGATTATTAGTATATTTTCAATAATTAATACATTGCATATTGTTGTCTTAGTGTTTATGCATTGTACAAGATGCAGACCTGATATCCTGTCTCAAACATTATTAGAACAAACCTCTCTATTCATTCAATTAAGAGAATGGAGCTGTATCTTAACTATTTTGAGTACACAGATACAAAATGGTCGCTCATTTGTATCCCCATTTTTTGGTTAGTTTTGTCAGTGAAGGGCATTCCATTGTTATTTAAATACCATAAGTGCATTAATTCAGGAAAATATCCCAATATAGTCCAATAGTCCACAATAGTAGTGGGTTTTCCATAAGACTGTCAATGTCCGAAGTTGTTGACTTGAGCATTTTGCAGCTTATGATATTAACATGGCTTTATTTATATACTTCATTTTCATACTTTTCTGCTGGATGGTTAAGACCAAGAAAGAGTATGACCTATATAACAAGAAATGTAACTTTTGTAGGGTTTGTATTTTAGACAGTAAGAGCAAACATTATGTCTGTATAGCTAAGCAGATATTAAATTGGGAATTTGTATTTAAGTTAGTTTCCTAAGTTCTGTCTGAACACCTCACATTGATGTTCCTGGTGTTTTCCAGGTAGACTACTCCACCCTGGTTACCTGTTGCCCCCTCTCTTGATCAAAAGAGAAAGAAAAAGGATGCTCTTATAGATCTGGGTCTAGCAAAGTGCCTCAGCTTACTGGGTGAGGATCTACAAAGTTTGAATTCATCCAATTGTGCCTGGCTTGGGTCTGGCTGCTGTGCTCTGCTTCTTCCTGCTGCATCTCATGAAAGTGAACCCACTGTGCCCCTCTGGCAAGATGCTCTGCTCCCAGATTAGCTGGGTGGTTCTGGCCCCTAGCAAATAAAATGATTTTATTTCTCATGATGTTTAACTATTTAAAACACTAGTCATAAAAAATATACTCTGCAATTGTAATGCAGCCATTATCAATAATTAATTATAAATATTGATAAAATGTAGTACATAATTTTATTGGAATTCAGCTTTTTATTTCTATGTATTAAAATGAAAGGTTAACATTGATTTGTGGAATTTAAGAAACATTTGAAATCTATGTGCACCTAGTAACATATGCCACACTGGCCCTGCCCAGAGATGCATTGAGCTGGTCACCAAACCTGTTGTGGTGGCGCATGCCTGTAATCCCAACACAACACTAGAGTGGCTGAAAATAGGAGGATTACTAAGAATCTGAGGTGTGTAGTGAGACCCTGTATCAAATACATAAAAGTAAATTTTAAAAAGTAAAAACTATGTCCATGTGGTGTGTGTGTATGTGTGTGTGTGCGTATGCAAAACATGATGAATTAGTTGTTGATATTCTAAAACCAGTATATAGTTGAAAAAAGGCTCCTAGTTACAAATAAAATATTTCTATTCTAGAGTTAAGACATAATTTAAAATGTGTTTTTCAAGGGCCAGACAAATAGCTCAGTAGATTAAAGCACCTTAAAGCAGATGCAGGGGCCGTGGGTTTGATCCCTGGGCCTGCTGTGCTGGCCCTGCCCCCTGGGCACTCTGAGATGGTGATGGAGACTGGGTGTGGTGGCACACACCTGTAATCCCAGCACTTGGGAGGCTATAAACAGGAGGATCACTACAAATCTAATCTAGTAGTGAGACCCTGAATACCCTGCGCTCCCTTCCCTAAAATACAGAAAGAAAAAAAAAAAAGATTTTTCAGAAAGAAAAATGAGCAAAATAATCATATGGATATAGGAGAATGAGGAGTCCTGGAGCTTAAGAGAACTGAATGAGGTAAAGATGAAAATGTGGCCAGTTTTTCAGATTTCATTAACATGACAAATGGCCTACAGAACATACCCATTGCTTTGGGATCCTTATGGAAATGTCTCTTTCAACTACAAGGCAGATTTGAAAATTAAGGTGTGGAACAAGAACTAAGAAATACTAATGGGCAAAGGAGAACAAAGAGGATACAGCAAGGGTAGGCAGTTTGTTCTCTAAGAGAGAGTATAGTAGTTATTATTCAGAGGGCAAGACAGGTTTAAGGAAGTTTAGAGGTTTTAATAATTAAGTATTTTGAGCTGAACTAAAAAACATAATGTGAAAACTGTAGTTTTTAATCATTTTTGTATTTTCATATCATTTATAATTCTTGAAGTTTATTTCCAATTTTATATATTTGAATGATTTTTGATTTAAATTATATTTATATCATACACTTTTGTGTATGTATATATATATATATAATTTTTATTCCATTTTATAACATATAATTACTTTGCTCACTAATTCTAGACCAAATCTTGAGACAAAGAATTTTACAAATTAACCTACTTTTCACAAAGCAATGAGTATTAATTCCAATTTCATACTGACTTAATCTTTGTGCTTTTATCAAGTAAAAGTAATAGGCAAAATATATTGTCTGAAATAACATCAATAGTCCTTGAATTTTGTAGTTGTGAGATAAATTAATATATCTCAATATTAATAATGGGAAGGACATGAAGTGTTATGAGAAAAATTGTAATTTTTAAATCAAAATAATAGAAACAATCAATATCTTTAATCCTATATGAATGTTAAAAACAGAATAAGAATTCAGAGTGTTTGTGTGATGGAAGAAAATGGAATAAAGAGCGCAGAAAAAAACTGAAGTAGGCATGTGTAATATGTTTTTAGAATATTCATATTTTGTCTGAATGCTTGGTTGGAAAGGAGTAGGATATAAATATATTTGGAACTCATTTTGATGAAAATCTCAAAAGACAATCCCAAATGCCATCCTTCTGAGTATTGTAATCTCAGAAGATCAAAATCCCTAAAGCCTATATTCACAAAAACATCATTTTTTATAAAAATGTCTTGAAAGTCAGAAAATCTCTAAAGAACAGTTCCCATGCCAGGAAGAGTGATGGCTGCACAAGAGGGCAGGATGTGGAGGAAGGGGATGACTGTGGAATACGGTGCCAAGTAAACTTCAATTTCTGCAAAGTGTCCCTTGTGTGCATTGGCATTTCTTGGAGCTGATGAAATCCTAGCAGCTTTTAGTGAGTTAAAGCTGCCTCTGTCTGGAGGCGACTGCTAATTGACTGTTTCAAAACTACTTGTGTTCCTGTTAGGAAAAGAAGACACAAACATCACAACTGCTTTTCACAATCAATATCATTTCAAAAATTATGGTCTGTACATGAGTGGATGGAAAATGCATTCCTACATACTCAAAATAACACAGAAGGATGGCACGCAAGATGAGGAAATTTAATAAAGTATTTTCATTTTAATTTATATTGGATTGCAGAAAAATGTCAAGAAAAGCAGGATCAAGTAGAAATGAATCTGAAAATATTCTCCACTGAGAACAATACCTTTATATATCATGTATTCCTCTCATGAGTGACTTCCAAATATATTCATCATTATGAAAATTGGCAAGCCTTTATGGACAATGTGTATTGAATTGCTTATAATTTAATCCCTATATTATACTTTTCCATATTTAATTTATTCATCAATTTTAAATTTTTTCATTTGTCCATTATTTTAAAATGGTATTTATTTCAATTAACCAATTATGCATTTCATGCCTCTATCATTTTTGATACAGAAGCTATAAAACATGCAGTAACATTGAGCCTAATTTGCTTTATGAATTTTCTGCAGATTTGACCTTGTGAAAGTACTTGATGACACTGCTGGCAGATAGGCAATGTGTGTGCACACAACAGCAATGAAAATTCCTGAGTAAGTAAGTAAAGATGTGTAACAATTTTGGAGAGCTCAGGTGTGGTTGTGACTGCATATATAGTGGTGATTTGCTTTGTTTTTTGTTGAAATTTACCATAAAAATGTTTTTACATCTCAGTATTTCACATGATTGCAGTTAGAAAATAGTACATAGCTGCAACCCTAAAGCTATGTGTCTACAGATTTTCAGTTTTGACTATTTCATTACAAACTTGATTTGTTTGCTTATAACAGTCTCCATATGATTCTTGCGTATAAGCATTTAAGCTTGCAAAAACATATTATTGCTTCAACTAGTTTGTAAAATATACTTTTATAATAAATTCATTTTAAAATTGTAAACAACTGCTTAGGCAAGCTCAGGGACTGGGGTTCGAGTCGCAGGACCACATGCCTCGCCACCGGGCATGCTGAGAAGGCCACTGAGACCAGGTGTGGTTGCACATGCCTGTAATCCCACCGCTAGGGAGGCTGAAAACAGAAGAATTACTATGAGCCTAAACTGTATAGTGAGACTTTGTACCAAATAGAAAAAAAGAAAGAAAAAGAAAGAAAAAAGAAAGAAAGAAAGAAAGAAAGAAAGAAAGAAAGAAAGAAAGAAAGAGGAAGGAAAGAAGGAAGGAAGGAAAGAAATTATAAACAAGGCTAGGGAGATAGCTTGGTGGTAACTGTCCGCATGGCAAGTGCAAGTACCCAAGTTCAATCCTTTGTACCGCATGACTTGCAGGCTCTGAAACCAGGCGTGGTGGCACACTCCTATAATCCCTGAACTGGGGAGGCTGAAACAGGAAGTTCTCTATGAATTTGAACTGCTTAGCAAGACTACATACCCAATAAATAAATAAAATTAAACAAATGTTTTAAAATAATTTGTATATTTTTTTTTATTGAAATGAAGAATTTTGTCTTTTAGAATGACAGACTCCAGAGATTTCGATCTTTTGAAAGTTCAGCATTCAGGATTATGGGATTTGGGATTATGTCTTTCAGGAGTCTATTCCAAATCTATTTGGAACCTCTATTCAGAGTTTGCATTTTCTTAAATGTTAATTGAAAAGAAATGTTACTGAAAATATATTCATAGCAATATATTCATAGCAGTGTATATGACAAATCTCTATTTCTCTCTGTGTCTCTGTCTCTCTCTGTGTCTCTGTCTCTCTCTCTCTCTCTCTCTCTCTCTCTCTCTCTCTCTCTCTCTCTCTCTCTCTCTCTTCCTTTCTTTTAATGTATTTGCTTGCTGCAGGGTCTCATAGCACAGCACCAACTCGTGGTGATCCTCCTGTTTTTAGCATCCCCAGCGGACTGGGATTACAGACGTGTTACACAATGCCAGCACTCTAATCAGCTCAGGCAACCTTGGGGGCAGGGCTGGTGCAACATGTGGTACTTGTGGTGCTGGGGATGGAACCTCAGTTCCTGATCTTTCTTACCTAAGCAGGTGCTTTAGACTACTGAGCTATCTCACTGGCCATGTATTTCTTTTTTTTAAAGATGAATCATTTTTATTTTTTTTAAAATACAAAATAATATTTAAAAAAAGCATTAGAAAACATTCAAAATGTCATTAAACAAGATGATAGGAATTAAAAGATGTTTGCCATATTGCATGATGCTATCTTCAAATTAGTCATTTAAGTTACCAGATATAAACCTGCAAAATCAGTTTAAAAAGAAACAAACACAAAAATAGTTATAGCAAATTAAAAAGCAGTTGCTCTCATTATTTTCGCTAAGATGAAATGTAAAAGCAAGAAAAAAAACTAACAACAGCAAAAGAACACAAAGAAAAAAATTGTAAGCATTCTTTCAAAACACCAACAGAGATTGGCATTGCATTTTTATTCAAAGTATCCTGCATATATATAAACAATTATATCTTTTCCCCCTACTTTTTTTGTCCTTTTCCTCATCCCAGTTTTTTCTTTTGTGTTGAACAGATTCTTTCCATTTCATAGTACTTACTGTTCCTTTCATATTTTATTTAATCTTTTGGGTTCTTACACTAGTGAGACAATATGATATTTGCACGTGCAGGTCTGATCTGTTTCACTAATATAGTTTCTAGTTGCATCCATTTACCTGTAAAATCCTCCAATTTATATTTATTCATAGCTGAGTAGTACTCCATTGTGTAAAAATACCAAAACTTTTTACCCATTCATCACCTGATGGGCATTTGAATCATTTCCAAGATTTAGCTATGACAAATTGAACTGCTATAAACATGGGTGCACATATATCACTGTGGTATGATGATTTCAATTCTCTTGTAAAAATACCTAGGACAGGAATAGCTGACTTGAATGGGACCTCCAATCCTAGCATTTTGAGAAAATCTCCATATTGATTTCCATAATGGTTATATGAGTCTGCATTCTCACCAACAGTGGGGAAGGGTTTCTTTTTCTCCACAACCCCTCCAGTATTTGTTATTGGTTGACTTCTTGATGATAGCCACTCTTTCTGACCTAAGATGGTATCTAAGCATTGGTTTCATTTGTATCTCCTGAAAGAATAATAATGTTGATTACTGCTCCATATATTTATTTTCTTTTGTGTCTCTTCATATGTGGAGTGCATATCCATCTGAGATGCCCAATTTTGGAATGCATCTTTGAATTATGGAGGCCCTATTTTTTTTTTCAATTCTTCCTGTTCTAGATTGAATCCTTTTGTCTGATGGACAGTCAGCTACAATTTTTTTTGCCAATATATGGGTTTTCGTTTTACTCTATTGGTTGTTTTCTTTTGAGATCCAGAAACTTTTAAAAAGATGAGATTGCATTTCTTGATTCTTTGAAGTATTTCCCATGCAGCTTGAAATTTGTTCATACACTACCTACACCTGTGTCCTTAATATTTCTACCTATTTTCTCCTCCAGAAGATTTAGTGTTACAGTTTTAACATTTAAATCACTGAATCCTTTTGACTTTAGTTTTGTGCGTGGTGATAGGCATGGCTATATTTTTAGCCTTTGGCTTGTGGAATGTCATTTTTAGCACCATTTATTAAAGAGTCTATCTTTCTTCCAGTGAACATGTTCGTCCCCTTTGTCAATGATAAGCCTCAGTGTGTGTAGTTGTGTCTCCGTTTTCTAACCTGTTCTACTGACACTCAGGTCTGTATTTTTCCTGTATCATGCTGATTTTGTCATAGTAGCTTTGTAGTTTAATTTTAAGTCAGGAATTATGATGCCTCTTGCCTTTCCTTTGTTGACCAGGATTGCTTTTGAAATTCTGGATCTTTTCTGGTTTTAGATGTATTTTAGGAATGTTTTTCTAGATCTGTGAGGTTTATTAAATGTATTTAAAATGGGATTGCTTGAATCTGTATAACAATTTTGGGAGTATGGCCATTTTCACAATGTTGGTTCTTCATATCAAGGAGCAAGCAACATCTTTTCACTTTCTGAAATCCTCTTTGATCTCATTTTTCATATTACTATGATTTTTCCTGTGTAAATCTTTGGTTTCGGGGAGATAGCTCAGGAGAATAAGTGCTTGTCTGTGCAAGTGCAAGGGCCTGAATTCAATCCCTGGTTCCACTAATAAATAAATAAATAAATAAATAAACAAACAAACAAATAAATAAATAAATAAGTAAAATAAAACTTTGGCTCCTTCTGCAAGACTGATTCCTATGTATTCTATTTATTTGGATGCTATTGTGAAAGGTGTGGTTTCCATAATTTGTCTTTCAGTGTGTTCATTTCCTGTGTATAGCAATGCTATTGATTTTTTGAGTATTGACTTGTATCCCGCTACACAACTGAATTTGGTGTTTCAATCTACAAGTCTTTTAGTGGAGTGTTTGGACTTTTCTATGTCCACTATCACGTCAATTACAAATAATGATAACTTCACTTGTTCCTTTTGAATAATTATTTCTTTTGCTTCTTTCTGTACTCTAATTACTCTGGTTAATATTTCAAAAACTATGTTTAACAGGAGTGATGACCTTGGTCATCCTTGTCTTGTTCCTCATTTTAAAGTGAGGGTTTTCAATTTTTGTATATTTAGTATGATGCTGGCTCTTAGCTTTTCATAAATGGCTTTTATCAGGTTCAGGAAAGATTTTCTGTAGGATTTTTAATCATGAATGAGTGTTGGACTAAGTCAAGCTCTTGTTTTTCATCTATAGAGATGATCTATAGTGATTTTTGTCTTTGGCTCTGTTGGTGTGGTGTTTTACATTCCTTGGATGAACGCCACTTACTCATGATGTATGATGATTTGGTGCATTGTGTTTGCCAGTATTTTATTGAGGAATTTTGCATCTATATTCATTGTAGACAGTGGTCAATAGTTCTCTTGTTGGTTGGGTCCTTATCTGGTTTTGGTATCAGAGTGATACTTGCCTCCTTGAATGAGTTTGGGAATATTGCTTCTCCTTCATTTTCATTCAAGAGTATAAGAACAGTTGGCATTAAATGTTTTCTAAATTTCTTGTAGAATTGAGCTGTGAAAAATGTCAGGTCCCGGGCTTTATGTTGTTTGTAGGTTTTTTACTATATTTTTTATTGCATACACTGATATTAGGTTATTCAGAATTTTTGTATCTCTTGATGCAGCTTTGGTTATTCATATTTATTTAGGACTCTGTCTATTTCTTCTGTGTTTTCTATCTAGTAGAATAAAAATTTTGGTAATAGGTGCTGATGACCTTCTGAAATTCTATAGGGTCTGTAGTGATTTCAACTTTTTCATTTCCTATTAAATGAATTTGAATATTTTCTTTCCTCTTTTTGATAAGGTTGTCTAGGGATTTATCAATTTAATGTATTACTTGAAATGATCAGCTATTTGACTATTTGTATTGTTTTCTTTGTCTCCATCCCATTTATTTCTATTCTGATCTTTATAATTTAGTGCATTCTTCGGGGTCTTGGGCTTTACTTGCTCTTTTTTTCTTTCTTTTTTTGGGGAGTAGGATCTTTAAGTGCAGCATAAGATTGCTTATTTAGGTTCATTTTGTTTTCTTCTAGTAAGAATGTACCTTTGCAAATTTCCCTCTTAGGATTCTTTGCATTTCATAAATTTCAGTAAGTTGTTCCTATATTTTTATTTATTTTTATATATTTTAAAATTTCTTCCTTACTTTTATCTGTCAACCATTGATTGGTAAGGAGAATATTATTTTGTACCCATGTTTTTATGAAGTTTCTCATGCTTTCATTATCAATAATTTCCAGTTTTATTGTACTATGGTCAAATAACATGCTTAGGATAATTTTAGTTCCTTTGTATTTACCTAAGCAAGCTCTATGTTTTAGTATACAGTCTATTTTGGAGAATGTTCCATGTGCAGCTGAAAATAATATGTATTCTGATATTGTTGAGTGAAACACTCTGAAAATGTATATTGAGTCCATTTCTTCACACTTTTGATTTAGTTGTGCTATTTCCTAGCTGACTTTTTTCTTAGTTGATCTACCTCTGTTAATGTTGTCTTAAAGTCCCTCAGTACAATTGTGTCATTGCTTATTTGATTTTTTATATCTGTTAAAATTATCTTTTGTAAATGGGTGCTCCTACGTTGACTACACATATATTTGTAACTGTTATTTCTTTCTTTTGCATTTTCCCCTAAAAAGTAGGTAGTGACCTTCTTTATCTCTTTTAATCACTCTTCATTAAAAGTTGACATTGTCAGCAACCAAATTAGATAGCGCTGCTTTTTTATGGGTTCTTATCACATGACTATTGTCTTTCATGCTTTAATGTTAAGTCTATTAATTTCTTCTTGAGTTAAGTGTGTTTCTGTATGTAACACATTGTTGGATTTTGTTTCTTGATCCATTCTGCCAGTCTCCTTCTTTTTACTGGTGAATTGAGGTCACTTCACATTGATGGTGATAACTGATATGTATTGGCTTATTTTTATCATGTTGTTTTCCTACTGTTGGTTCCCTACTTTTCCCCTCTGCTTAAATGCTTGTTCTTCTTCGTGGTTCCCTTCTGTTGTTGTTCTTGAAGTTATGGTTATCTTTGCCTCTAAAATATCAGTCAGTACTCTTTGTGGTGTCAATTTGGTTGTCATGATTTTCTTCAGTTATTCTTGGTCATGGAAGCATCATATTTCTCCATTAAATTTGATAAATAGTTTTACAGAGTACATTAATCTGGGTTAGAAATTATCTTTTTAAGACCTGAGATATCTCACTCCAAGCTCTTCTTGAATTGATGGTCTGTGTTGAGGAATTTACCATTATTCTGATGGCCTTTCCATTGTATGTGATTTGTCTTCTCTAATAGTTTTTAATATATTTTCTTTCTTAATTTTTTTGTAATCTTAATTATTGTGTGTCTTTGTATATGTTTATTTGGATTATGGTTACCTGGAGTTCTATGTGCCTCATTTTTCTGTATGTAAAATTCTTTTTGTATGCTTAGGAAATTTTCGACTACTTATGCAAATTGCCTTTTTATGTCACTTGTGTTGACTCAAACTTTGTTGATACCTATTAGTCTTATGTTTTTTTTCTTTGTATCATCTTGCAGCTGTGGCATTGTTATTTTCTGGTTGTTTCTTATTTTTAAGAGGTCTTTACTTTTTTGTTTCCTAGCTACATTGTTATTTTTAATTAATTAATAAATTAATTAATTTGATACAAGTTCTTGCTATGCAGCTCAGACTAATAGTGATCCCCCTGCCTCTGCCCTCTCAATGCTGGGATTATAGGCTTTTGCATCACACCTGGTTTCAGTGGCATGGAAAGTACACCTGGGATTTGGTGCTGGCATGGCATATGGTGCTTTGCAAGAAGATTGTCTGGAATAAAAGCTTTATTCTGTGTGATATAATATAACATGGCTTTGTCTGATGTAATATTTAATATATGATGGTATACTTGAATTTTTTCAGGTCAAACTTTAATAAAAAATAATTTTACATGAAATCATTACAGGTAAAACTGAATTAATACAACATTAATATAACAAAACAAGACTCTTAATGTTAAAAAATGGCAAACTCAATGCTAATTTTTCAATAAATTTGTAATTCTCTCTAGCCCAATGATTACTGAAGATGATAAACATTTTAGGTTACTTTTTCTAATTGTTCATGAAATATATCATTGAAATTATGCACAAGATTATTAAGAGTAGAGAAGATGAATTTTTTCCTATTATTTTAACAACCTTATTGAAGAATGAATGACATTTATAAAACTACACGGACTTAAAGACTACAATTTAATAAATTTTGCCATTTGTTTATTGGCATGAAAATCAGCCTAGTCAAGATAATGAGTACATCTATCGCTTGAACATTTTCCTCTGCTATTTTCTAATATTTCTTTATAATTTTTTCTTGTCCTTCCTGCAACTATTTATCAGATTTCTGGCAATATGATGATTATATATGATTTTCAGTTTCAGTTTATGTATGATTAGCCTTTATTTTGTAGTATTTTAAATAAGCAGAAACATAGGTAGATTTTTATGGGTTTTAATTTTCAATTTTGTGTGATTTTACAATGTTAAATTTATGTTTTAACTTACATCAATAGTAATTATTTTCTTGAAGGTAAGGATGCTGCACATTTTGATTGTTTTTGTAAAGTTTACTCATTTATTGATGAACATTTTGATTTGCTTTCATATTGAGATTTGTGTACACAAAAATTCTATCAGTACTTACTTATCATCTTATATGACATCTGCTATTATTTCTAAGCAATACCTGGGGATTAGGGTAAAGGTCTGTTCAGCCGCTTTCCTGTGGCAGGGATAAAGCCCATAAGACTCATAATTTCAAGGAGGACAAATTCATTGGAACATACAGTCTCACACAAGTTTGGCCAGCTTCAAAGAACAAAAGATTAGCAGGAGGATATTGGAGGATGAAAAGCTGTGGAAAACATTGCAGGCAGGAAGCAGAGAATGAGAACAGAGTGGTGGGAACTGGAATAAATTCCTCCAAGTCACACAGTGACTCGCCTCCAATCAGGTTCTCCTGCCTTCCTAACAACTCCTATAACACATCCTTCTTCCAGTCACCTTCCAGACAGACAAGAATGTGGGCAACAACTGATCTGAGAATGATGTTTGATTGTTAAAGAAATACCATATTACTCCCCAAATTATAGCTTCTGTATATAGTCTTAGCAGCGCCCAATATATAGTTTCAGTTTCTCCATCTATTGGGCAAATCTTGAGGGTTTTAATTTCATGGAAATCTAGTTTATCTGTTTTTACTTTTAATGATTATATTTTGATGTCGTATTTAAGAAAGTTTTGATTTAACATAGGCCGCAATGTTTTCTCATATTTTATAGTTTTGTGTACATGTAGGTTTGTGTTTATGTATGAAATCCAGTTTAATTTAATTTTGTGTATCTATATAGCTTTATTTCTGAACTCTTTCATCTTTGAATGAGTTTGTTTATCTGCAAGAAAAAGAACTTCCTTGATTACCATAGACACTAAGCTTTTAAATTCATTTCAGGTCTTCATTTTTTATTCTTTTGTCAGTGTCTTCCAATTCTACATAATAAGGTAGAAAACCATGTGTTAATAAAAATTGTACATTACTTTAATGCCAATTAAATAGTATCTAGGTATCAACTGATGAATTAAATTATTTAATTTTAAGAAAATATTATTATATTTTATTCAGATAATATTTCTTCTATCTGAATTTACTTAACTCCTCCTCAAAAAGTTTCAATGATTTTTTTTTTCATTTATGTATTTTGGTACAGTCTCACTACGCAGCTCAGACTAACCATGATCCTCCTATCTCAGCCTCCCTGGCATTGGGATTATAGGCATGTGTCAATATGCCCAGACTAGTTTCTGCAAATTTTAATAGTCTATAGCACACAGGTTAACCAAAGTCTGTGACAAATTAGCCCTATATACTTCACATTTTTGAATTAAACAAATATGATTTCTTTTGCCATTGATCACATACTAAAGATGTGTGAATAGCTAATTTATTAACACTATACATTTTGTGTTTGATTCTTATAGATTTTCTGTATAAACCCTTTTACTGTCTGACAACAAAATAGTAATATTTCCTTTTTTTAAACTTGCCGTCCTTTATTTAAGTTACAACCTTCAGTGCAATGCCAAACACAAGTCATAAAAACAAACCACTTGCCTTTACCCCAACCTTAGCAGGAAAACTATCAATTCTTTAGTGAATCATTTGTTGTAGGATTTTTGTTCATACATATTAATAGTTAAAGGAAGATTTTATTATGATTGTAATTTTTAGTAACTTTTCCAAGTTCAATGAGAATTTGATATTATCTTTAGTTATTTAAAATAGAAAATATGTTAATATTTGAAAGTTTTGAAAAGTTGAGTATCTGAGATTTACCTATTTGATCATTCAATGTTATGTTTGTTTTTCATATTAATTCAGTGCATGAGTCAAATATTATTGATTAAGATAAAGAATATGAGGCAAATTAATGGTATGATGCCTTCTGCAATTAATGGTATGATGCCCTCAGAAAAAAAATCACTTAACAACTGAAAATTATTTAAAAGATCAGTTTCTTGCAGTATTTGAAAGGAGCATAAGGAACATGAAGAAATGTTTCCAAATAAAAAAGCAAATGCAAGGATAGGGAGATAGCTCAATGGTCTAAGCACCCACCTGGCAAGTGCGAGGACCAGGGTTCAATCGTGAGTACTACACGCAATGCTGGCCCCCGAAACCTGGGCGAGCTATTTCACACACCTGTAACCCCAGTGCTAAGGAGGCTGAGAGAGAAGGCTAGTGATTAGTTCAAGCTGTGTAGCGAGACCCTGTACCAAATAAAGAAATAAATAATTAAAATATTAAAAATATTAAATTATATACCACATAATTGCATATAGAATATGCACATAGAATTTTTTGTGTTACAACCAGTATCTGAAATTATTAAAATTCAAAATTAAAATAGAAGTATATCTTGGTATATTGATATGGTAGAATAATATATAGCAATATAAAAATATTATTTATAGAATGACTTCATATCACAGGCATGATATTGAGAGAAAAATGTCAGACATATAAGGAGATCCACTTTAATCTTTTATTTATGCGTATAATTCAAAATCTGGCTAATGAAAGCATATTGAAGTTAAAATAGGAATTATTGACCAGAAATGGTAATGAAGGATACTTCTAGAATACAAAACACACCTCACACCCTCATTCCTGCTGTGAGTTCTGTTTAAGTGTATCTAGAAATACATATTGAAATTTAGACTTCAGACGCATAAGTTTTCAATGTGTGGAAGTTTTGTTTGTGAGCTCTATCTACAATAGATTTTTAGATTTAACAATGTGATCTTTATGTGGACATCTAGGCAAATGTGTTTGGTGGTGAATAAAAAGAATGAGAAGAGTTTCAAATTCAGATTTTTCTAACTTCAAAGAAAATCCTTTACATTTTAATATTCATATTTAATGTGCCAGTAAAAAGGAATTATCAAATACACCTTAGACTGTGCGAAATTTTTGTACTTCTCTGGAACAACAAGGCATCATTTGGGCTATGTTTATTCTTGATTGCTGGGAAATTATTTTGTCACAGCTCCCAGGTATTCAATTATTAAACATAGCATGCAAAACATGTCACTATTATGGCTTAAACTAAATTTTAAGAGTAAGAAGCTGCACCAAATAAATATATGATGATACGCCATCATTGATTCCCAGAAATAATGGCATGTTTATGATTAATGAAATAAAAACAATACTATAAAATTTCATTGTCACCATGTGAGAACAGATGAATCAGGCAAAGGCAGTACCAGAAAGAACTACACATTTTGCGTCTTTGTATATGAAAACGTTTAATGATTTAAGGTTACAAATTCTAATGTGATATTCTTCATATATATTTACACATATTTCATATGTATATATTTCCCTTAATATGTTACAATTTTGTTTCCTGTATAGTAATATAAAGTATGATGTAACTGGTGGAAGAGTAACAAGATATAATATAGATATAATGAGAATTCAAAAAAAATTTATTCTTAGAATTTTGGTTATATTTTGTCTGCAATCCCCTTACCAAGGCACATGTAAAATATAGCCTTCTATCTTATACAGTGTATTTGCATTTTAAAATAAGGTTTGGTCATACCGAAACAAAACAGGTAAATCTGTCATAAAAGCCACACAGGAAATGCTACAAATCAATAATAACTGGTTGCAATCGTGGATGATCATATGAATGAAGCACATAAAGGAAAATATGGCAGAATTGTTTGCCTGAAAGTGGCTCGTGGCAAAACCAAAAACCATCAGAAAATGATGCAAATGAATACTTAACTTTCTACCCAAGTTAGAGGTAGCAACCAGCTGTGGGAGTGAAAGAGGAAGCATAGTCCATGTCAGAGATGTCTGAAAGCCAGAAGAATAAATTGGACAGCAGCTTATGATAGATTGTTTGGAGCATGGAGGTAAAACCAGAAAGTGTGGTAAAACCAGGAAGTGTAGCACAGAGAAAGCTAGTTCACAAAACATGGGAACAGTGACAAAGGGCATACAATGCAATTGCTGTGAATCCGAGTTATGAATGGAAATTCAGCCCCAGCATTTTTTTGGCTAAGGGAACTTGCCAAGATTGAGGGTCCCTGACATGGGAATGTGTAGTAGTACAACGATACACTCTTGGATAAGTACTCTGACTTGAACTTTCTCTCAGTAAAAAATGTAAAATTTATAAGGATTAAATTGACAGTGAATTTATAGGAAAAAAATATTTGGGACAATGGTAAAGCACACAGACTCTACTGATAAGGGCCAGTCTGTTCCTTATTTGTGTAATCTAACCAGGATAAAAGATATGTGTGGTGTCCCCATGCTCAATTCTTGACTGTTTCAGATTGAAATAATGGAACTATATTGATATTTTGGTTAAAATCTTCTCAACCTGGACACTTCAAACTCCCTTAATGGATTTACATCAGCATGTCACATCTCTAAGGATCACATTCCTCAAACAAGTAGAAATATCCATGAAAGAAATTTGCATTTTACAAGATGAATACATAACAAAAACAAATAGAAGCAATGCTGAGTATTTTACATTTTTAGGTACTAAATCACCTCTGAAAGTCTTGTGCATTTTTTTTCATAAAGAATATTTAAGAAAAAGAAAAATGGGTTGAAAGACCAAATTTATTATGCACATTTATGAGCTGCATACTTCAAGATATAATTATCTCATTTGTTTCTCATAAAGGCATGGAACATATTACCACCCTTAATCTGTGGTCATCCAGAAGAAGATCTGTGGCATCTTGTCACATAGGTATCAAGAAATATGGTTCAATATCACACTGCAACTATATCTTTTAGAACTTTAACTAGTTTAAATTTTATCAAGCTGTCTGCCTAATTGTAAAATCGAACCTAACCGGATCATTTGATCATTTATATCATGCAGTTCACAGGGCATATAATAATGACTTTCAATATATCTCTGAAGAATCAAATGCAGACGGCAGTCTTATTTACTTAATGTTTTTATGCATCTTTAATTTAGTTCTAATAGTTTCCTTACAATTCAATTCTTTGCTTGGTTTCTTATTAGTGGTTTTAACTACACTCTAATTTCCTTTGATTAAGCATTAAGCTCTTTTATAGTAATACTGTAGGCAATTTATTAATGGTTTACACAGCCCAGGAAATACATTTTTAATTACATTCTAGTGACTACATTTTAATTTCCCATTTTCAGTATTCTTTCACTTCTCATTTCTGTTACAGGGAGGCATTTCTTTTGATCTTTTTATGTAGATTTCTATAATGAGCTTTTCTTAGGTTTCTACAGGCTTTCACAGATGAGAAATGTAAATATTGTGATACATATTTCTATATCTGCCAGTAATATTAAATTCATTATTTAATATGTATCTAATGATATATCTACATCATTATGACTGATTACAAAATGATCCAAATTATGGAAGTAAGTGTTATAGCTTTATTTTACCTAACAGATTCAATATAATTTCAGGGCCAGCCAAAGCTCAGGGGGTTAAAGGGCCATAAAGCAGGTGCAGGGGACTGGGTTCAATCCCTGGGCCTGCCATGCTGGCCCTGCCCTCAGAGCACTCTGAGAGGGCAATTGAGACTGGGTGTGGTTGCAGGATCCTGTAATCCCAGCCCTTGGGAGGCTGTAAACAGGCAGATCACTATGAGTCTGATCTACTAGTGAGACCCTGAACACCCTGTAGACTCTTCACTGAAATACAAAAATACACACACACATATATATATAGTGATCCTTTCAAATAGTATAGTTATTTGAACAATTTGCAACAAAGAACCTAAAGGTCTTGCTTAAAATAGACATTTCTACCTCTGACCCCCATCATACTGAATTAGCATACATTGAAGCAAGATACAAGTCTGTATTTTTACAGATACGAAGAAATCATTTTAGACATTAAGTTTAATGAAAATAGTCAGGTGAAAGCATGTGAGAGAAGAGCTGATGCTTCCTGGGATCAAAAGCTCCAATGCTAGCTTTTCAGAATCAAATTGCTGTGAGATACAGGGTTGCATCACACACACATACGATGCAAAGAAATGAGTGTAGGTAGCCTGCAGGAGCCAAGAGTTACCTCATTTGAAGAAACTGACATCTTCAGTTCTGCAGCCACAATCATGAATTATTAAAGCAAACCAATAGGGCTCCAGAAAGCATCTTTCCCCAGTCAAGCAGCTGATAAGACCACTGCTCCAGCTGACACCCGAATAACACTCTAGTGACATTCTAAAACAGAAAATTCGGTGCGGCTGTGCCCATCTTCTGCCCTACAGAAACTACTTATCACACACTGATAAATGTGTATTACCATGAGAAACAAAAGTTATGAATAATTTTAATCTAAGAATAGAGAACAAAAAGCAGCATACAGGTTGTAACATGTTACACCATTTAATATAACACTGATAAAATGTAGATCCATTAATATTTTCATCTTAATGTTGGAGAGACAAAGAATAGAAAATTACATTTTAGATCTAGGATTACATAACCAGCAAATATCAGAAAATATATTTGATTCAAACATTTCCGAGTCCAGAATCAATTCTCCTGTAATATACTTAGGAGACCAAATGTTAACAGTTTATGAAACTAATGGGTGAAGATTTCCCACATTCATTATGTGGATATATTCGCTAACAATTTATACTTTTGAATCAGCAAACCAAGTAATTTATGCACTTAGAGTTTTAAATTAATACTGATGCAGATAATGAGTGAGAAATTAACATTGATGTCTGTCATCAGCTTTCCACAGGTGGGTTATGTAATTTGAGACAAGGTCAAAATGGTGTAGTTTTAAACCAAACAAAACCATGTATCAAAGAAGTGTGAAAGATCTACTGCACACTACATAAAACTGTGGTAGCTACTGGTTGTTATCTTTTTCTTACCAGACATTTGTTGTATGGGGTAGCCTTACTGACTTTTTTTTTTCTTTTGGCTAAAGATGGAACCTAAACTGAGCCCTTCAACCTAAACTACATCTTCATCCCTTTTCGTGTTTTAAATTTCAGACAGAGTTTCACCAATTCACTAAGTTAACTAAATCACTAAACATCAACCTTTCTATGCTAGCCTGGCCAGGACTTCAGGCATGTGCCAATGCTGCAGAGGTTGACACCTGTTTGAAGTAAGTCATAGTCAAAGGCTGAAGCTGTATCTAACTACTAGGTTTCAATACCATTGGCCTAAGAACTAAAAGTGGTTTACTTTAGTGCCTAAAGCTCTTTTTACATTTAAGTCTGAAGGGGTAAAGAAGAGAGGTAAGCACAAATTATAACTCACATGAAAGTTATAATTTACATGTAAATTATATGTAAATTACATTAATTTTAAATTTTAAATGGAACCTGACTCCCCCAACCCCAAACCTATTTTCCAGCTGGAGCACTACACTTATTAGGGAACTCATCAGTCAGCATAGGACATTATGAAGGAGATAAGACAGGACAAGGAATTTTGCAAGCTCTGGGGACATCTGGAAATACGTAGGATTTACACCGGGCACTTCAAGGACTTTGCCCACTGAGTGTAAAACAGCCAGAGAATGCTGACCAAGCACAAATTATAGTTTACGCAGTTAGCAACATGCATAATTTCGGTATTCTCTGGAAATTATCCTTTTAACACTCAAATGACAGCACAGACTGAGGTGGTAAAACTAAAATATGCACTACAGGTATTCCTCACTTGGCTGCCTACATGTGTAAGGACTGTGAGGACTTACAGTGGAAAAATCCTGTTCAGACATCAGAGCTTATGAACTTTCTTCTTCTGTCTGGTTCTGCACATCTTGCTTACATAGGCTCTGTATCTTTTTTTTTTCACAGCCCCCCCTTGTTTATACAACACTCTAAATTTCTCTAATTCTACTGTTTACCACAGCACTTTAGTTTTATCTTTTGTTGTACATTATAGTACTTTATGTAAAAGTTACTTAAATAAAAACAGTGCCATCAAGTTGAAATTTTCTTTGACCACTTCTTTGTTCTGAATATTTTAATGTACATACTGTGCACAATTCCTCATTTACTGACTAATACTTTCAATGACCTAGTTGCAGGAACACTACTGATGAATGCCTGTGATAATGCATTTGACTCATAATAATGTAAGTCTATGAAGAGAAGTAATGCGGAGCCACATGATGAGTAAATTGACACTACATTTCATATTTCTTTTTTGAGGAATGCTTAAATCAAACGAAATTCCTAATTGATATATTCACCATCAAATAAATTTTTCAGTAGTGCATAAGAATGGCTTTATATACCTCTAATAAGTGTAAGAATGCAGATTTTGCAATTTTTCGGGATTCAACAGAATGATACTAATATGTAGATACATTTAAGTTTACATTGCTAAAGACATTTAGAAAAAAGAACACTGTTCAAATATTCCTAAAGACAGATTTTGCTAATTACTGAAAGATGGTCATGAAAATAAAAAGCCACAATTATATCCTTCTTTGTATCTATCTATGAGATATCTAAGTCTCAATAAAATGAATCCAAACATAACATATTCAGAGGACACAAATAATGTTCCATATAAAAAACATAATTTCTTACATTTTAATATAGTCCCTCAAACATTTATGAACATCTAAAATAACATTTTATAGACTTCAAAAATTTTTCTTAGTTTCTACTCAAAAAAATCTGTTGCTCATCATTACTTTGAGTCATGAAATGTTTTCTAAGACATTATGACCATCATGGTGATTGTCTACTTGACTAGAGTGAGAAACATCTTCTAAATTGAAAAGACCACCCTGAGTGTAGGAGGTTCCCAGGGATGATTGGCATGTTGGGCAGTGAAAAGATTTGACTGTAAATAGCATCATACTCTAAACTTGTATCTTATATGGAATGAAGGGGTAAGAAGAAAATAGAAATCAGCCTGTGTTTTTAAGTTCCATTCTGGTAGAGCTGACGTCTTTTGCTACTGCCATTGGACATCAGACTAGTGACATCAGACAGCAGTGTCTTCAGCCTTTCAATGTGCTTTTCTACCATTCACACTAGGGACTGTCCAAAGAGGTCATAGGCCTTCAGTTTTGCTCTGAATCTTGAACTATTTTATTCTCCATTTTGGACAGAGGAGCTAATTCATTTACTTGGTGTCCACCATGCATGTCCCGTGTGGACCATCCTATGTAATAAGTGAATATACATATATGCTCTTCTTGCAGGGAAAGCTAAACAAGCAATACATGTGTCTTCCTTCCTTCCTTCTTTCCTTTCTTCTTTTCTTCCTCCCTCCTTTTCTCTCTCTTTCTTTCTTGCTTGCTTGCTTGATTGCTTGCTTGCTTTTGGACAGGGAAAGGATCTCTCTGTGCAGTTTAGGTGTATTGAATTCCCTAAGTGCCCCACAGTGATCCTCCTGTCTCAGCCTCCAAAATGCCAGGAATACAGACATCCACCACCATGTCTATAACACAGGAATCCTTCAAACAAATATTCTTTAAAGTAAACATCATTGTCTTTTAAAAATATATTTAAGATACTCTATACTTATAAAAATGTTGATATGCAGTAAACCTTTATGTATTCCTTAAAATATTATTCTGAGAAAAAAATATTAAAATGAACTTAAGGGAAAAACTGATAAAGGCATTTTGACAATTTAAGATATATCCACAGAAAAATCGAAATGGAAGTTGAGTTTAGAGTTGGACATTCTAACAAATTTTGTATCACACAACCAAAGGACTGCAATCCTCTACCATAAATCCCCTGTATCACAATGAGTGAAAGACATTAACTTATATGACACTAGTAGTCTTAAAGAATTCATTGCCTGCGGGGAGTTTCTGAGAGTTTGTCAAGCTAATTCCAAGGGGAAACAGAAATGAATTCATTTCTGGTGATTGTTGATGATGGAGAGAACATAGAGAAAAAGAAGGAGAGCTCAGTATTGTTGCACCTGTGTGAATGCATGATTGGAACTCTCTACTGCTGCGTTTACTTAAAGATGACACCTAATTGTGCCAATTACAGTTTCTGGTGTATTTGTTATTGCTTCCTGGGGAAATGGTGGAAGTTTCAGCCTCACTTTTCAGATACCTCCCCTCTGTCATAAATAGTCTCTTGGATAAAGTGTCTCCTTAAATCAGAGTAATCCACATGAAATCCCCACAATGAACATCATAAGATCACATTTGGATTGAAAGGAATTTATGGGCATTTTGAAAGGGAAAAAGTATTTAGCATCCTTGAGTTTACCTCACTCTCTGGAAATGATAATAGCAAGAAACCAGTGAAATGATACAGGATCCAAAACTTCCTTTTGTTATACAGATGGTAGAATTTGGGAGTCAATATTTCTTTTCCTAAAACCAAAATGGTAAATGAATTCTTACATGTGAAAAGTTGATATTTACATTCTGGAATTTGATTAAACCTATTTGTGTTCTGCCTTCATATATATACCTGTGCCCGTGAAAATAAGACCTAACTGGAATGTAAGCATCCTTATAAAGTAGAGCTCAGTTTTCCAGTGACACTGCTAATAGCAGGCAGAATATAATATCTCATTATTCTCTTGCTTAGTAGCTACTCTCAAATCAGGTAAATCAAGGATAGGCTGGTTCTGAATCCTTTGATCTCTAGTTTTCAATGCTGATTATTTTCACATTAGTTCCCATTTTCAAGGAAAAACAGGTGCTAAGATTGAAGCAACAAAGTAAAGCGTGACTCATGCAATAATTTAAAACTTAAACTATTATGGACATTGTTTGAAGGTTCAGTTCATTAAATTAGAAGAATATTTTACATCACTCAGATTAGTATCACAACTTTAATTCAGGTCAAAATTCCTCAAATATAAAATCACAGTGTGGTAAATGCTTTAGAATCGTTTTATAAAAAGACTGATAATTCCCTCTTGTGACCAACCAACATTCACTACTTTGCAATGCAGAAGAGTGGTCTTTGGATTCAGTACTGTTTCTCAAGGAAAGCAAGAAAATCTGCTTTGCATTTAAGACTATGATGTAATGTCTCACATGTACAGATTACTTAAAATGAAAAACAGCCTTTTCCTACTTGGGAGCTTATATTTTTATTGGTGTACATGACAGGCAAAGGATAGTAAAGGCAACAAAGTATATATCACTTTCAACTGGTGGGCCCAATCAGAACAGGTGACATTAAATAATTAACAGGTTCTCTTCCCAAACCATGCCCCATGCTTTAATTAATGCCATTTTTTAAAATAAGAAGTTGTTTATCAATCCTGCCTCTGCAAGTGGATTGCTGCTGACAAAAATAAAAGCCTCAGAGACATGACTATGCCCAAAGGATTGCTTTTTCTTCATTGTTTATAATAACTACAAACAAAGAACTGTAAAAGCTCATCTCTCCATGAGGCATCCTGACAATCTGCCAGTTTAGTCACTAATAATAATGAGGCTGGCACAAGCAGTAAGCTCAGTGCAAATCTAATGAGGGCCTATTCTATTCTCCTATTGATATTACAGCAGCTGCCGAGCACCCGATGTTTTGGACATACAAACAAGAGGTATGTCTCCAACCAGTTGAAAGATAATTACCCCCACAAAATGGCCTTGATGGCACCCTCAAACAGCAGCATCTTATTTTTTTATGAAATTTCCTAGAGATGAGATATCTCATCTAGATTACAAAATTAATAAGGTCATCTGCCTATGCTAACTTGAAAAAGGCTCAATTAGTTGTTAGTGTTCTTGTTGGCATTGGTGGTTGCATTGCTTTTTTTCCTCTCTAGTCATCCATGCAGATACGAACATGCATGTGATTTATGAACTCCTGAATCTAGGGACCCTGTGATGTCACTTCCTTCACTTAGTTCCTGGGGTGAATGCAATTATGAACAGATGGGCAAATGACATGATTCCACGGCTAATGAACTTCCCCACTGAGCAAGAGGACAGTGCATTACCCTTTTGTACTTCAGACTCTTAATTATCACTTTTTTTCCAGTGTGAATACTATATAGGAAAACATTTTTGAATTTAAGTCATGTCGGTGACCATTATGGACATCATTAACTGAGTCTGTTCTAGTTGGAAGCAACAAAGACAGCAGAATAAGACATCTAGAGCAGACAGAAGTGTCACACCGGGTTCTAAGTAAGTCATCTATAAGGGAGAAGGAGTCTCAGTAAATATATTTGTCTGTTAGTGAACAAATGCCAGAAGGATCCTCTTATTTTGTCTCACATAGAAGATATGAATAGGAAAAGAATACTAAAAGAAAAGTTGCTGAAGGTGGGGCAAGTTTGTACGTGCCTAAAGGGTTATTCTAGAGGATAATAGACTATTCAACTATGTTTAAAAATCTAACATTGTTATGATAAGAAATTATTCATAATGCACCAATTATCCTCATCAAGTCTAAAATATTTTCTTTTCAAAATATAATTACTCTGTCAGTAAGTAAATAGAAGAGTGTCATTTTAATAGCAATCTAGCAAATCTTGTCCCATTTTTTTCCATAATAAACAATGTCCTGCTTGTGAGCATTCT
>NW_004524600.1:14833161-14850315 GCF_000260255.1 Octodon degus
TTTAAACTCCATGATCCCCAGATTAAGAGTGAGTTCAAGACTAACCTGGAGTCAGGGCATGGTGGAGCATGCTTGTAATCCCAGTGCAGGGGAGGCAGAAAACAAGAGGATCACTAAGAGTCTGAGCTGGGTAGTGAGACCCTGCACCAAATACACAAATGAAAAAAGAAAAAAAAAAAGACCAGCCTATATTATAGAATGAGACCCTAGAAAGAAAGAAAGAAAGAAAGAAAGAAAGAAAGAAAGAAAGAAAGAAAGAAAGAAAGAAAGAAAAGAAAAGAGTGTGTAATTATATATTGACAGATCTACTAGGGCCAGATAAGAGATGAACAATGAAATGGAAAATGAATCAACAGTTCACATAAGACTTAAAATAAAATACTAAGAAGGCACTAAAAGTAGAGGCAATTTGACTGAAAAAAATACTCAATTCATCGTATATCTGAGGAAAATGCACATCATGTAAGAGCATCAGCCTAACCTGTTAGCATACATGGATTAATTCAACTGTGAATAGAATATTACCACAATTATGTTACCTTCCAAAATTCTAAATAGATGAAACTTTCAAGAAACATTTTAGACCTAAATCATAACAGAGAAAGATAATGAAAACTAATGATCTCAAGAATAGATAAAAGAACCTGGGTATGGTGGTACGTGCTTATAAACTCAGAACTTGGGAGGCTGAGATAGTTGGGTTTCTATGAATCTGTAGCGATCCTGGTCTACATAGTGAGTTCAAGGCCACCCTGAACAAAACAGCAAGCCTCTGTCTTAAAATAGAAAAAGAACAGATTAAAAAAAAGGTTAATGAAGCAGACTGGAAAAGATGGACAAGAAGGAAAAAGGAAAGAAAAATAGAAAGTAAATCTGGCAAACTACAATGGGAAAGAGTCATAGCAAATACATAATATGCAAACTCAAGTACGGAAATTGCTAACAAATATCTAATGTGATTGAGAAACTACAAGATTTTGTGAACTTTGCCAAAAATATGACCTTCTTTACAATAAGCATGTAATATAGATGAGAAGATGACATGAAATTGACTGTTATTACCTACATTCACACACACACACGCACACAGATGCATGTGCATAAGCACACATTGCACAATCACTTGAACTTGGAGTGGCCTGTAATTCTAGTAGCTATTTATCTTTGTTTTTCCTGGTAGTTTGGCAGACGACTGCAGCTTTAACCACATGTTTCATTATTAAGTGGTTCAACACAAACACTCATTGAACTGTTTTTCTCTTTCCCTAATATCTCAAGTTATGGTTAATCATATTGTTATTTCTGGAAATCATAGATGTATTTGGTACTTCATGGAACATAATAATATGCTTTATTCTTTCTTTTTTTTCTTTCTTTTTTTTTTTTTTTTTTTTTTTGAGGAACCAGGGATTGAACTCAGGCCCGTGCGCTTGCCAGGGAAGTGCTTATCCAACTGAGGCATCTCCCCGGCTCCCTGTTTCTTTCAAAAATATATATTTTAACTAAAAACACTTAAACCCAAGCAGTATATGAAGATACAGATATAATTTTAACATTGCTTTTTAATCAAACATCACTAAAACTTAAATGCTAGTACTTTCTATCTTAAAACACTAGCATAAATCTAGCTAGATAATGCTCTTCTATTTAAAATGAAAATCTAACAAATAAAAAGCAGTCAGTAGTCAGGCATTAATATGTATAGTTATTTCTCAGCTAAATCTAGATTCATATTCTCTATTTCAAGAAAATTATAGTGTTTTTTTTTTTAATTTGGCTCTTTAAGGAGCATAACCAGAATTTTCTCAGTATACAAAAGGAAACACCTTGTACTTTTAAACCTTTTGTTCAGATTTCCATAACAATAGATAGCAAAGAAACAGGAGATAAAACTTTTGACAGTTTATTTTCAATACATGCTCTGATAGTTTTATATAAGCATTAGAACATGATTAGGATTCAGTGCATTTTTAAGATCTTGAGATCATAAGAGCAAACTATAAAATAGCATGCAAAAAATTCCAAACTCTTCCTTAGAAAGTCATCTCTAGTAGTACGCAAATGACATCACATATAATTTTCCTACTTTCCTTTTCAAATATAAGCCCCATTAAAGAAAACCTAGTTTGAATTTGGAAATGGTATCATGGAATATTCATTGATTTCATTTATTTTGGTCTCAAAATTGTGTTTGATAATTGCATGTTTCAGTCACTTTTTCGTTCCTGGGGAAAAAAACAATAATAATTGCTACCCCCAGCTTAAAGGTGAAGTGGCTATTTTCTTATGAATTTAAAACAGGATCTACAGGGTCTCATCACACAGATCAGACTCAGTAATTCTCCTGTGTTCAGTCTCCCAAGTGGTGGGATTATAGGTGTGTACCACCACACCCAGTCCCAGTTGCCATCTCAGTGCGCCCCGAGGGCAGCGATGCACAGCAGGCCAGGGATCTAACCCTGGCCTCTGGGCTCCATCTAAGCAGGAGCTTTAGTCTGCTGAGCTATCTGGCCGGCTCTGAAATGGTTTCTTTTGTATCACAGTTGTAGTCTCTTGGTCCCTAGATCCAAAGCAGAGATTGTACGGTGGAGAAGTCTGGCAAGTGGAAGCTACTGCAGGCAGGCAGGGTGCAAAGCACCAAAGGAGGACCCCTGGAGGAAGGTAGAACCTTCTTGGCCATATTCTCTGTGAACTACCTCTAAGCACACCAAGCCTCCCAACAGCAAGTCAGCTATTGCACTCCATAACACAATCCACATCAAAATCTATGAAGCTTTTTTGGTACATTTCAAATCAAACTGTGACATTATGTAACAATTATCCTTTGGCATCTAAGGATCGGTTAAAGAACCTCCCATGAGCACTGGAATCTGCAAATGCTCAAGTCCCTTAAATAAAATAGTACAGTAATTGCTTAAACCTAAGTCTATCATCCTGTAGACTTTAAATCATATCTTGGTTACTTATAATAACTAATGAAATGTGAATGCTTTAAAAGCAATTATTGCAGTATATATGCTGAGGATATAATCCCACTCAAGGAAGCAAAATAAGATCAGAATAGACACCATTTTTCCTCAATATTTTCTATCTGTGGTTGATGGAATCATCAAATATGGAATTCACACATATGGAGATTCAACTATGCCTCTTTTTGAAAAATGAAAACTTTATTACTTGAAAATACTCTTTGAATGTTTATAGTCACCCCATGAGATGGGTGTGACATTATATCCATTGAGACATAGAGCAATTGCAGCATAGAGAAATTAGGCCTAAATTAAAATGGAAGGTCAATTTTGAAAGCTATTGATTAAGATCCTTTATTACTGTACTATTATCAGTTAAGAAGTAGCTTGTCTACATCAAGTCTCTTTTTTCCTTGCCTTTGGTAGTTGATACAATTGTTTGTTAACAGAGAGAAACCCACACAACTACAGCACTCTCCAGACCATGCCTATGATTCTGGTGCCCGGATTGAGGCTGTTGTACCCAAGAGAGCAGTGGTAGGAGAATCTGCCTTGTTGTTTGACTCACCTCCAAATTATGTTTCATTTAGCTCCAATCTTAGGTGTCTTAGAATTTCAATTGCTGAGAACACAAATATGAGGCACATTTTTATTGTAAGCGTGGAAGCATGGTTTTACTTGGAGGTAGAATGGGAAGAATGTATATATTTTTGTCTTTTGAAAATAAGCTTATCTGTGCAATTAAAACTGACTTTGTGGCCTGAGCTGGTTCCCAACATTATACAAATCCTCTTGTTTCAGACTTCACATTGCGGGAATTACTGGCCTGCACCACCATGCCTGGATGTACATAAATGTGCTGGAAATATTTTTGAGATAACTACTTTGAAACACACAGACATGTCTAATCTAGTTTTCTAGGCACCTAATCCTTAAAATTTAGGCTAGTAACTTTGTTAATATTTCTCTTCTTTTAGCAATAATAGTTTTCTTTCTTTCTTTCTTTCTTTCTTTCTTTCTTTCTTTCTTTCTTTCTTTCTTTCTTTCTTTCTTTCTTCCTTCCTTCCTTCCTTCCTTCCTTCTTTCTTTCTTTCTTTCTTTCTTTTATGCAGAGTCTCACTACACAGCCCACATTAGTAGTGATCCTCCTGATTTCTGCCTCCCAAGTGCTGGGATTACAGGCATGCACCACCACGCCCGGATCGAATCCTGGCTCCTGCACTTACCTAAGCAAGTGCTTAGTCCGTTGAGCTAGATATGTCTTAGCCATCTTTTAAAGATATTTGAAGGCCTTGGGGTATCATTCCTGGAGTGCTACACATTCAGGCATCTTTTAGATTTTGAAGGTAGATGTTACCTGATTGTTTCCAAATATGACCTAAAAGTCTAAAGCAATTTACAAATTACAAAGAGTACAATCTCCATTCAATCTCCATTCAAATTGCTTGCACTCAGTGCATTGTGTTTTTGACAGAATCTTAAAACACTCTTCAACACAGCCAATTGCTTCAGAATTTTCAGAACCCTGCTCTTTTTTTGTGACATCCGATTTAGAAATTTCTTGCTGTGACAGAATGATGTTTATATTGGGAGTGATATCTTGTCACTGACACAAGATCTTTTAATGTACCATTTTTTTGTTATAAAAACAGAAAAATAAAATGTAAGCCCATTTGAGCTTTTTGGTTCATTATCATTGTCCATTCAAATAGTAGTTTGGGGAGCTGCTTCCTTATTAGCAAAGTCTTACTGCTGACTAAATAAGCAAAAAGAAACAAAATAGAACAAAAAAACAGTATGGATGATTCTTCAGAGAGTATGCCTGCACTGCAGGACAAAGACAACCTCTCATCACTCTGTGGATATATTAACTGCCTAAAGAATGGTTGAGAACCATTATCTCTACTAAGCTGAAGAAGAAAAAGTGCTTCAATAGTCTACCCCAATAAATCCTAATTCATAGTCTCTTTTTTAAGAAATTTATTTATTTATTTATTTTTGGTGCAACCAGGGATTGAACTTAGGCCCTTGAGCTTGCCAGGAACGGGCTCATTCTACTGAGCTATCTCCCTGGCCCTCATAGTCTCTACCTTTGGCATTTTTATCAATGGAATTATTATCAAACACTCTCCCTTTATGCTTTTCTAAGCAAAAAATGTTCTCTTCTTACTTTGTTACTTAAAAGCAAATAATCTTAGGGCTGATAAAAATCTGATCCAAACTGCATATATATATATATATATATATATATATATATATATATATATATATATATATATATTACTTCATGTAAAGCATAGCTGACATATACAGTAGCACTGAAAATATATAATATTATACTCAGTATTTCTGTTTGAAAAAAATTTACATTTCAAGTTTTCTTTATTTCTTATTGGTCTTAAAATTTCAGTCTCTTATAATCTTGAGATTTACCTATCCATATTCATTTTCAACTTATTGGCATTGGTACAGAAATATAAAGTTAAGACAGCCTCAGAAAACATAAATATTTAAGAAAAATTCTGAAAAAATTGGACACACACATTCACATTATATAGTTTAATATTTGACATTTTAATTTATTATGCATTAAACAAAATTTTGGTATATCATACACAATTTGAGGGAAAATTTCTTTATTATGATGAGTATTAACAGGGCATCTAAAATTAGTGACTATATACATGTTCTATGTTTTTCTTGCGGTTTCCAAATATCTGAATGAATATGATTTTATAAAAATAAAGGCTCCTATAATCTATTCTATTTAAATATTGAAGTTTGAATGGTTAGGGTATTTATTTTTATTACAGCTATACAAGGTTTTATTAAAATTTCTAATTTATTTTTACCTATTACATTAAATTGTTTCTGGACCCAATAATTTATTGATTTATTGAAATAAAATTAATTAATAAAACATTTTTAAATTTAAGAAACAAAAATAAAATGATTAATATGAAATACATGGCTTTCAAAATTCATAAATTTATGTTTTTATTTTGTACAACATTAATGTGAATGCTCATCAAGAAACTGCAGACACATGAGGGAAAGAGATAAATTACCTTCATGGAACTATATTCTTTTCCATTATGAAGCAATCGGCTAAATAAAATACCATTCAATCACTCATTCAAATGCAAGTATATATTAAAGAACTCAATTTTCAAGTGCTGTGACTGTCCTTGTTTTAGTTTTGGGGAGTATAAAACAGAAAGTCTCCAATTAGGTTACATTTACGTTGTAGGGAGGAAAGACAGATAAACCAAATGAATAGAAAGAATCTTATTTTATATAATGTCATATTATATAACATGATCTAGGAGTGCATCATTTATAGTAAAAAACATTGATATAGACATGCAATAAACATACTTTTTGCACATATATAGATTTATATAAGCATATATAGGTATAATCTATGCAGACACATATAGGTATACTCTATAGATAAAAATAGATATCTAATATATATACATATATATAGAGAGAGAGACAGAGAGAGCTCACTATAAAGATATGTAGAAATTAATATGTAGATATATAGAGAAAGGTAGAAAGAGAGAAAGAGAAAGAGAGAAAGAGAGAGAGAGAGAGAGAGAGAGAGAGAGAGAGAGAGAGAGAGAGAGATTTTTTCAGAAAATTTGAGAAAGGCAGAACATTATGTGCTAAACTTGAGATGGTGTAATGTTCATTTGTCAACACAATACAAAGAAGGAATATAGGGTTATATAGATCCATATGCTTGCTATCAAATCTATATTAAAATTCTCAGCAAGAAAAGCTATGAGTATACAATAGTTATTATCAAAAAGATAAATGGCAGCAAGCATTTTCAAGAACGTGGATAGCAAACCTAGCCCAATCTCCCAGACTTTTTACAAGAGTTCAACTGAGTCTAGCCAAGTTTTCTCACCCTAGAGACTGCCCGGAGTTCTGCTTAGTCCAGCCATCCATCCTTGACCTAAAGACCATCAGGGAGATGTGACTGCCACAGAGAATGGCAAGAGCCTTGGGGCACTACCCTACACAAACCCACCACTGAGAGAACCTTGCACAACTTTGGCCTGCACTTATTATCATGGGATCTTTCTTGAACTGGGGGTTGCCCCCCTCACATTAATGAGGTAGAAATAACATTGAACACCACACAGCAGGAGCTTTACTGAGTCTACCCTGCCCTCCCACACTCCTGAGAGACTTGGTGAATGGTACTCCACCCATTTACCATGTTATGGTTTATGCTGTGTTGTTCCCCCAAAGCCTCATGAAGTCATGGGGCAGCTTCTGGAGTTTGTGATTGTTTGTTGTGGGTATGGGTGCTACATGTGCTCTGGGGTAGATAATCAGCATTACAATGTAAGGGGAGGGAGAGCAGCTAGCTAGCTGCATGAGCTACTGCCTCTCCCTTTTGCTTTCTGCTGTTTGCCAACACCATGAAAGATTTCTCTCTGCCACGTGCCACTCTGACTTGGAGAGATCTGACTATGAATTGAAACCTCCTCTAACTGTGAGTTAAAGAAGTTTTCCTTCCATTATTTTGAGTGTTGGGTATTTGAGCCATCAAGGAGAGAAGAGTAACTGAGACATAACATCACAGCAAAAAATGACAAAAGGAAGGAACAAAAGGAACAATCTCAAACCTCTAGCCCAACCAAAACAAGTCCAGGAGACAAGGTCATAGAAGAACTGGGAAGTCGCACACCTGAAATAAATTTCTTTCTTTCTTTCTTTCTTTCTTTCTTTCTTTCTTTCTTTCTTTCTCTCTCTCTCTCTCTCTCTCTCTCTCTCTCTCTCTCTCTGTCTCTCTCTCTTCTTTCTTTTTTTATTGTATTGTAGGGAAGGGTCTACAGGGTATTCAGGGTTTCACTACTAGATCAGACTTGTAATGATCTGCCTGTTTACAACCTTCCAAGAGATGGGATTACAGACACATGCCACCACACCCAGTCCCAATTGCTGTCTCAGCATGCCCCGGGAGCAGGGCTGGCATGGTAGGCCCTGGGATCAAACCCCTGTAATTCACTGAGCTATTTGGCTGGCCCAAATTTTTTTAAATTTCTAAGATGATATCAACTGAATTAAAAAAAAAACACTCTATCAATCTATGGGGGAAATCAGACCAAAGATTATCTCTCAAGGAAAAAAAAAAAGAAATGACAATAATTATGAAAATTGTTCAATATATTTAACGAACACAAAGATTAAAAAAAATAGAAGGGAATAGAAAAATGAGGGCAACATTGAAGGAATGATGAAAGAAACAATTAGAATGCATGAAACAAATTATAACAGATATCCAGCACATTAAAATTTCCATTGAAAGCCAGCAGAAGTACTTACATTAAACAGAACATTAAATATAAGACCAAGACAATAATATTGCAGCTAATGAACATGAAACACCTGTTAAAAATAACAGGAAATAATAACGCAATAGCTGCATGATGATACAAAGAAAAATAATGTAAAACTAATAGGTAAAAAAGAAACAGCCTGACAAAACAAAAAAAAAAATATAGAAGGAGTGTCTGCCAAAGTGGTAGCAGAAATTTCCAAGCATGGGGAAAAATCCGATATACAGATAACTGAAGTATATAGAACTCTAACTCTAACTAATCAAAATAAATTATTACCTAGACAAATAATAATCAAGATTCTAGAAACTGAGCAAAATAATGCAATATTAAATGCTGTTAGATAAAGGAAACAGATCATCTGTAATGGAAAGCCCATAAAATTCAAGGCAGATTTCTCAACACAGATCATCAAATCAAGAAAAGCTTATAGCGAGGTATTTTAAGTCCTGAAAGAAAACAACTTGCAACCCAGATCTATATATCATACAAAACTATCTATCAAATTTAATGGAGAGATTAGATACTTCTATGACAAAAAACAACTGAAGAATTCATGAAAACCAAACCAATCTTACAAAGAGTACTGACAGATATTTTAGAAAGAGTCAAAGATGACCACAGTTTCAACAACAACAGAAGGAAACCACCAAACAGAACAAGTGATTAAGCAGTGGGGAAAAGTAGGGATCCAGTAATAGGAAAAAAATATGGCAAAGATAAGCCAGCACATTTTAGTTATAACTGTCAATATAAATGGCCTCAATTCACCAATGAAAAAAAAGCAGACTGTCAGAATGGATAAAGAAACAAAATCTCACAATATGCTGCACACAAAAACACATTTAACTCAAAGAGAAGTTAATAGACTGAATGTTAAAGGATGGAAAATAGTACTCCATGCAACAGGAACTCAGTGAAAAGCAGGGGTAGGTATTCTGGTTGCTGATAAGTCAACTTCTAACCAAAAGTGATTAAAAGAGATAAACAACTACGTACTTATTAGGGGAAAACTGCAAGAGGAAGAGATAGCAATTGTAAATATATATCCACCCATTAAAGAAGCACCCAACTAAATAAATGTTGAAAGACGTGAAAAATCTAATGTGCAACAACATAATTGTATTTGGGAACTTTAACACCCATTGACACAGAGATTGTTCAGTCATGCAAAAAATGAGCAAAGAAATAACAGAACAAAACTGAACTTGTAAAGAAATTGATTTAGTAGAACTTAAGACTGTTCCACCCAACAACATTAGAATGCACATTTTTCTCAACTACACATGGAACGTTCTCCAAAATAGATCATGTGCTAACCCATAGAACATGCTTAAGTAAATGCAAAGGAACTGAAATTATCCTGTACATATTATATGACCATAGTGCAGTGAAACTGGAAATTATTGACAAAAGAAAGAGCAAAAGCTATATAAATACATGAAAACTAAATAATACCCTCCTGAACAATCAATGGGTCATGGATATAATTAAAGAAGTAATTAAACAATATTTACACTCTAATGAAAATGCAGATATAGCTTACAGAACCTATGGGATGCAATGAAAGCTTTCTTAGGAGGGAACTATATAGTGATAAATCCTCACAAATGGAAAACAGAACAAGTCCAAATAAACGCTCTTGGACTGCACCTCATACTCTTAATAAGTCAAGTCCAAAGCCTAAAGGAGGCTGGAAATTATAAAGATCATAGCAGAAATAAATGCAATGGAGATGAAGAAAAAACACAAATAATTAATTAAGAGCTGTTCATTTGGAAGAATGAAAACATTGACAAACTCCTAGCCAAACTTAACAAAAACAGATGAGAGAAAATTTAAGTTCATGCAATGAGGAATGAAAAGAGTAAAACCACTACAGACACTATGGAAATTCAGAAGATTAACAATACTTATTTTCAAAATCTTTACTCTCATCAGATGGAAAATACAGAAGAAATGGACAGATTCTGAGAGAGAGCTGAATTAGAAAGCTGAATCAAGAAGATACAAAAATTCTGAATAAGCCAATATCAGTCAATGCAATTGAAAAATAATTAAAAAATCTACCAACTAAGAAAATCCCAGGTCCTGATGGATTCACAGATAAATTCTATAAGAAATTCACAACTGAATTCTACAAGAAATTTAGGAAAGACAAAATGGCAACTCTTCTCAGACTATTCAATGCAATTGAAATGGAAGAAGTTTTCCCAAACTAATTCAGGCAGGCAAGTATTACTCTGATACCAAAACCAGAGAAGAACCTAACCAAGAAAAGAACTATAGATCAATTTCCCTAAGGAAAATAGATGTGAAAATCCTCAATGAAATACTAAGAAATAGAATTCAGTAAATCATCAAGAAGATTATACATTATGACCAAGTGTGATTCATCCTAGGAATGCAGGGATGGTTTAATATATGCAAAATCATAAATGTAAGACACCACCTCAACAGAACCAAAGACAAAAATCATACGATCATCTCAATGGATGTAGAAAAGGCTTTTGACAAAGTCCAACACTCAGTCACGATAAAGAATAAAAACACAACAGAAAATTGGAACAGAGGTTCTTTACTTCAACCTGATAAAAGCCATCTATGACAAACTACAGCCAAAATTATACTTAATAGACAAAAATTGAAAGCCTTCACTTTAAAATCAATAACAAGACAAGGATATCCAATGTCACTGCTCCATTTTAATATAGTTCTGAAAACATTAGCCAAAGCATTACATAAGAGGAAGAAATAAAAGGAATAATTATTGAAAAGGAATTAAATATCATTATTTGCAGATGACATTATAGTGTACCTACAAGATCCCAAAAACTCCACAATGAATCTTGTAAATTTAAAAACCAAATTCAGTAGCATAACAGGACAAAAGACAACACTCAAAAATCAGGAGAATTTCTATACATAAACAAGAAAGACACCAAGAGAGATATTATGGAAACTATGTCTTTCATAATAACACCTCCAAATATGAAATAATTTTGAATGAATCTCAGAAAGGAAGTAAAAGTTTTATGTAGTGAAAATTATAGTACTTTGAAAGAAGAGATCAAAGATTTCAGAATATGGAGATATACCTTGCTCCTGGAGAGGACAAACCAACATTGTGAAAATGGCCACACTCCCAAAATTGCTATACAGATTCAATACAATCTCAATTAAAATACCATTAGTATACCCACATATCTGGAAAAAGCAATGCTAAAAATTCATCTGGAACGAAAAGTAACCTAGAGTAACCAAGTAATCCTAGGTTACCAAGCTCTCCTGTTGCTGCTGCCGTTACTTTTGTGCCTCCATTTGTGCTCTTGCTGTTTTTCTGTTTTGTGACACTATAGGTTACTGCCCCCTGCTATGTGCCACTCTGCCTTGGAGCCAGCCAAGTATAGCTGAAATCTCTACAAACCATGAGATAAATCAACCTTTCCTTCCTTAATTCTGGTTGTTGGGTGTTTTGTCCCAGCAATGAGAGAAAAGTAACTGAGACAGAGAATATACAAAAACATCCTGTCCTGTTTTATTTTTAATTGTTTAGAAGAATGTGAATGCACTGAATAGAAAATTATTTAAAAAAAACCCTGCTGTTAATTTAGGAACCTTGGTTAAAGATATGCAAGACTTATAGCTTACTTTCACAAATTTGCTGTACATCTGAGGTCATTTAAAATTTGAATTTATTTCAAATTGAAAAATGATGATAATTAAAAGTAAAAATATTTAAATCTTAATAGTCAACATTTATGATAAATACCTTAAAGTTTATGAACAAGTACTCTCAAGCCAAATTTCTGTAGTGACACAAGTTCAGCTCTACCAATTATTAATGGTAGTATATCCAGAAAGTTGTTTTAACAGTTTTCTCTTGGGCTCCTTTGATTTAAAAGAGTTGTGCCTCAAATAGGATTCTTAAGGAGAGTAATCAAATAACTATGAATATGTAAAGCACTAGAAAGAGGTTGTCACGTATTGAATGCTATATTAATGCTTATGAAATGAAATGAAATATATTTATTTTAACATCTGTACTTATTCAAAGCACAAAGTGTTCATTAATGCTTAATATACGTCATTCATGTAAACATTATAGGAACCATAGAGTATATCTTTTAGAGAAATGAATTTCTAAGAGCATGCTGCACTAATTTTAAAAGTGGGGAAAAATGAATGAAACCTAAGACAAACTAAGCAGAGTAATAGCAATTCTGAGTCAGAACCATATGGTTGAGTCAAGATCCATCATTAATGTAATTCAAATTTAAAAATCAACATTCCTAGTTTGATGATTAAATAAATGTATCAATGGAAATGTGTTCCACAGTTTTTATATTAAAAGGAAAGGAACAAAATTTTGAGAAAAATAGATAAAAGTATACAATTGAAATTTTGCCAGGGGTAACATATGAATATAAAATGAATACATACTTAAAGCTTCATTAAAAAGCTGAATAAGGACTTTGGAAGATAAGTAGGACATCTGTGTACTATGTTGTTTGTTATATATTTATATTTTGGCGGTGGAATGCACAGTTTAGTCTGGATGCAATTTGTGGATGTTTAGAAACTGTGTAGTTGTATATATATTTAGAAGCATGCATATATATATGCATATATAATATATTATATTTCTTTTTGTGTTTATAGGAAATCAACAAAATAACTAAGAAGAGATCAGACATGATGAGGAAACAGACACTGATTTATAAAGGAAAATATAAGCAAGAACGAAAAGAATGCATTTTTACTCCTTCACTTATAGAAAGTTATACAGTGGTGGCTTAGAAGACTTCGGAAGAAATGCCCAAAATCTGTCTCCTGGAATCTGATCTCCAAGAACCAGCTCAGAGAGCAGAGGCTGGGGCAAGTGGCACATGTAGACGGCAGCACATCTGCCTTCAATCAATTCTTTCTTCACAAAATGCTCTCCTTCTCTGAAATCAGCCTTCCAAGAGCCCTGAGGCCTTTGGAACATATGCACTTCCTCCTTATAAATGTCTCCTCTTGGCACCAGGAGCCCTGTCGCCATTAATTTAACACAAACTGAAAGTACACCCAGAACACTTTTAGTTCAACTTAGTTTAATATTTAATAATATTGATGTGAAAATCTTATCCTAAATTATTGGCTTTAAAATCTGCCTGTGCCAATAGTCTGTCTACCTTTAACTAGAGGAAAAGATGAAATCTATAGGAAACTCCACCCAAGCTCATTTATGCTTTGTGAGACCTCCTTTACACCTTCTGTCTCCTATGATTTTTATCCATATCTCTTTTAACTTGGGATGTTTGACATTGCATTTAACTTTCTCTCTCTTTATCTCTTGCATGTTCTCTTTGTCCCATTTTGAGTTTATCCATGGCAATTTTGATGTAGGAGTAATTTAAATTTAAAAATTTCTTCCATTTTCTCATTCTTACTTTATAAGACCACTTCTTATATTTTCTATCTAACTGAAATAATAATTTAATTAAAGTCATCGATTCTAAAAATGATCATAATATTTTATTATTATCATTGCTTTTGATTGTTTGGGTTTCTATGCAGTAGGTATTTATTTCTTTGTGCTCTTGCTTGGGAGTTGATCAATACTCTTGTCCTATTTTTTTCCCAGTTTAGTTTTTATTCTTTTCCCCTGAGAACTCTTTTTTGATACTTATTACTAGCTTTTACTTAATAAGATTGTCCCTATTTAATCTTTACCTAATTCATCACATTTTGGAAAAGTCCCCACACTGAAGTAGTCATTTTCAGCTTTTAGGTTAAGTTTTTGGTGATTTGTGCCAGAATGTCTTTAAGCAGAAATATTGTTAAGTATAACACTCTCATCCTAATGTTCCAAATAATGGGAAAAGCGTGTGATACAAAAATGTAAAATATGTACCAGCATAACTCTGCAAAGGAGATGGAAAAATGTGGTGTTATTATTAAAATGTAAAAAGAAAAGAAGTTTGAATAACAAACCCATCTGACATAGAGAAGGATTTTTGTCTTTTGAGTAGAAAATTAGCGAAGTATTCAATGACAGTACCAGGAAAATAGAGGAAGCAAAACAATCAGTAATTATGAACACAATGCACAAATGTATGAAATATTACTCAGTGGATGCACTAAGGAAGAAAAACATCTTTGCTCTTCCTAGAGGAAGACTGTTGTAATTTCATTGTAGAAAATGGATGGAAAAAGTATTTGTTTCAAATAGAAGAAGAGTAGGTTAATTTGTAGACCACTGAAGTATGTAGGCAGACTTAAACAACATAAACTGAAGAAGTGGTCAGAAAAGTAAAAGAACCATCTATGAGATATATTAAAAACATGGGCATAAAATAGTATGATCAGTTGAATATGGGTGAAGAGAAGTCAAATATAGAACAATGTTTTTGTATTATCAGCTAATTTGGACATTGCTTGAGTAAATGTAAAGAAAACAAGAAGAGACACAAGTAAGTTCTAGTAAGTAACAATTTAGATTAAGCTTTCCACAAACTTTAAACCTACAGACTTGTAAATAAGGCAAGAAATAGTCAAGGGCCTGAATTAGAGGTAATGTTGAGCACTGATATAGGAGAGAAGAAAATCTATTATTGTCCAAATATGTTACTCATCCTATTTTAAGTTGGTTTTACTGCTAAACGACAGACATGTGCAAGTACAAGAATATCTTTGAAAGTCTACCTCATATAAAATAAAATGACATCTATCTCCATTACTAATAGCAGAGGCAGACTGAGGCCTTTCTTATATAACCACACCCCTTTTTTCTTCTTGGACGAATTCACCAACAAGAAGAATAGGTTAAGGTTGTCAGTGTCACTTAACACTGACACTGAAACACAAGTAGATGTCACCTGTCATCGTGGGTGCTCATCCACAAGACAGGCAGCCTATCCTTGCTCTGCATCCTCCACCCAGTCTTCCATGCCTTCCCCATGTCTTTCACCTCCTTTCTCTATCTTAAAAATCTACATAGAGACCACCTTGCATCTCTTTGAGTTTGGAAACTCTGCTTCAGTATATAATACTATGCTCATATTTTTCCTGTTACCTGTGTATATTATCAGTTTATTTAATAGTTTAAAATGATCAAAACCTGAAGGGTAAGAGAAAATTTAAACATTTCCTACAATAGAGAATTTATCCTGGAGGAAGCTTAGGTTAAGGCACCATAGCCCCATTTATGACTGGTGTATGAAGGAGCCCATAGTTGGTTTTGAAAGAAGAAAATTAAGAGTGGGAAATGAGGGGCTTTTTGAGAGACAAAAAAAGAAAAAAAAAAAAAACAGAAAAGAAGCACTGAAGCCAAGAATATAATGACTATGTCCCATAGCAGAAAAACAGGGACGAGGCCATTAGGGTGACTTTTTTGTGGAATTTTGAGGGGATAAAAAGAATTTGGGGGATAAATGAAGATTTGGGGAGAATAAAAAGTAAAACTATCCATGGAAAGATTTCTTTAAAGGTTATATTTGATAAAACATGGAAAATGGAGGTATGATAAAAAAAAAAAAAAAACAAGAGCTTCTTAGACAGAAATTGTGAAGATTTGCAATGCTTGGTCTTCTTTGTAAGTGAAGAACATTTCCCTTCAGGAAGAGAGAGAGTGACTCTCAACCTACTGGGGCTACTATTATTAGCAGTTAGGAGAGAATCAATAATTCTATTTATGAAACATCAGGCAAAGATATAGGAGAAGGCAGCATGAACTTAAGTCAAGAAACTAGCACTATAATAGATTGCATATGTGTGTGTTTATAGGGAACTTCTGGAGCAATTTTAAAACCCAAATAATGAATAATAGTAGGACATTCAGACATCATAATTGGCCCAAGTGAAAGACTCTTGGCAAGCAAGCTCTTCTCACAGTGTCAATTACTATGTACTCCAACAATTCTTGACATTTAAGTTTTGTTCCAGAAATAAGAGTCTCTCTTATACTATGATACTTTATCCATCTATCTTTAAAAGAGGAACTCACTTTATAATCTAGCCAATTCATTTATGACTGCTATTTTGCTCTGTCTCTAAAAAATTTCTGTTTCCACATCTGTGCAATTTTGTCTGTGCTTTTCATCCTCTTCCTATGCTGTTTCTTTTTTTTTTCATTTTTTATTTATCTTGATAAAAAAGATAAAGTATCAATGAAACAATTTCAAAACAGGTTAGTAGGACAGTTACAATAATTAATACATTGAATATTGCTGTCTTCATAGTAGTTATTTAGAGGATAAGATGTAGATGTGATATTTTCTCTAAATACTATTACTACAAACATTTTCTCTTATTGAGCTAAGAGAAAACAGCTATATATCTATCCTAACTATCTTGCATATACATAAATATATATATATATATTTTTTTTTCTCACTACAAAATAATCCTTTATTTTTATCCCCATTTTTTGTTTTGTTTTTTCAGAGATTGCTGTTAAAAAGCTGCATTTGGAGAAGTCCTTAAAGGATCTTTTCCTACTTGATGCCAGTCCAAATATTGTAGGTACTTGAATTCAGCAAAATTATCCAATATAGACCAATAGTCCATAAGAGTAGTGAGCTATCAGCAAAATTGGCAATTCCCCGAAGTTTTTGACTTGAGCCTTTTCTAGCTCAAAATATTAACATAGATTTACTTTTTTTTCAAAGTTTTATTGATAAACAGCAATGAGACAGTTTCAAATCAAATCAGAAGTACAGTTTCAACAAATAATACACTGCATATATTCTTCTTAGTAGTTAATTGCTGTAAAAGATGCGGACTTGTGATCCTATTTACAAACACCATTAGAACAAATCATTCTATTCATTAAGAGAATG
>NW_004524600.1:14856565-14857185 GCF_000260255.1 Octodon degus
CCCGAGGGGGAGGGAGAGGGTCTGGCCCACGCTGCGCCTGGGCTGGGACTCCATAGCTTTACTTTTAATAAATCTTGGTTACACTTTTCTCCTGGATTGTTAGGACCAAGTTAAAGCAAGACCTATACAACTGAAAAGGTAACTTTTGCTATGTGATAAGGTCAGTCAAATCCCCTCTTCTTTACAATTTCATTGAAGTCTTTGAGGAATATTGGGATTATATCTGCTGTACATTTCTTGTAGAATTCAGCTGTGAATCCATCAGGACCTGGACTTTCCTTTGTTGGTAGGTTTTTATTACATTTTGTATTTCAATGGCTTTTACTGTTTTATTGAGAGTTCTTATATCTTTGTGATACAGTTTTGGTAATTTGTAACTTTCTAGGAATCTGTCCATTTCGTCTTCTATTCTGAGAGAGTAAATATTCTCAAAGTAACTATTGATAATCTTATGAATTTCCACTGGGTCTGTTGCAATTTCACCCTTTTCATTCCGTATTGCTTGTATTTGAGTTTTTTTCTTTCCTCTTTTTGATGATGTCAGCTAGGGACTTATCAATTTTATTTAATCTTTCAGAGAACTGTCTTTTTTATTTTTATTTATTACAGTGAGAGAGAGG
>NW_004524600.1:14857394-14862950 GCF_000260255.1 Octodon degus
AAGTAGGTGCTTTAGACCACTGAGCCATCTCTCCAGCCCCCTTTTTTTTTTATTAGAGTGAGAGAGAGGGAGAGAGAGGGAGAGAGAGAGAGAGAGAGAGAGAGAGAGAGAGAGAGAGAGAGAGAACTGTCTTTTTGATGTTTTAATTTTTTGAATTGTTTTATTCATCTCAACTGTATTAATTTCTAATCTAATTTTTATAATTTCCTCAATCTTTGGGCTTTGAGTTTGGTTTTCCCTCTTTTTTCTCGATGTTTGAGAAGCAGCATCAGGGTACTTATTTGTTAGTGTTCTGCATTCCTAATGTGTGAGTTCATAGCTATAAATTTCCCTGGAAGAACTGCCTTCATTCTTGCCATAAGTTTGCATAAGTAGTGCTTGAACTTTATTGAATTGGAGATATTGTTTAATTTCATCTGTGACCCATTGGTTACTGAGGAGAGTGTTGTGTTGTTTAACTTCTATGTATTTATGGGGTTTTTTTCTGGTTTATTTTGCCATTTATTCTTAGTTTCAATGCACTATGGTCAGATAATATACATAGAATGAATTCTGTTTTCTTACATATAATTAAGCATGTCCTATGGAAGAGTATGCGGTATACTTTAGAAAATGTCTCATATACACCTGAAAAAAATGTGTATTCAACTGTGGTTTGGTGTAACACTCTGTGTATGTCCACTAAATCCATTTGTTCCAAGTTCTGGTTCAGTTCTGCTACCTCTTTACTAATTTTTTGTCTACTTGATCTATCATTTTGGGATAAGGGGGTGTTAAGGTATCTTGTTAAGATTGTGGTACTAGATATTAGATTTTTCATGTCCATTAAGATTTGTCTCATATAGTTGCATGTTCCTGTGTTTGGTGCATACATATTTATGAGTGTTACTTCTTCCTCTTGAATTTTCCCCTAACGAGTATATAGTGTCCTTCTTTATTTTTTTGATCATTCTTCGCTCGAAGTTGAAACTGTCTATGACCAGGATTACTACCCTTGGTTTTTTTCTAGGTGCTGGGGCATGAAGAATTGTTTTCCATCCTTTGATTTTCAGCCTATGAAATTCTTTATGAGCAAAGTGTGTTTCTTGTACACAGCATATAGTTGGATTTTGTTTCCTAATTCACTGTGCTATTCTAATTCTTTTAATTGATGAAATGAGTCCATTTACATTGATGGTTATAACTGAGGAGTATTGACTTATGATTGACATGTTATTTATCTGCTGTTGTTTACCACTTTTTCTTCTGTGTTTAATTGTTTGACCTATTTGGTGGGTTCTTTCTGTTCTCATTCGTGGAGTTCTGGCAATTTTAGTCCCTCTGTAGAATATCTTTTAGTTGTCAGTGTAGGGTTGGGTTGGTCATCATGAAATTCTTTAGTTTTCTTTTTCATGGAAGTAATACACTTCTCCATTTAACTTGGGAGTTTTGCATTCTATAAATTCCGATAGGTTGTGATTGAATTTTCATTGAATTGTAGATATTGCTTAATTTGTTGTTTAATTCATCTGTAACCCAGTGGTTTCTGAGGAGGGTGTTGTATAATTTCCATATGTTTATCAGGTTTTTTTGTCAAGTATATTTTTTCCCCTCTGGATTAATGCAATTTCACTTTTTCCCCATAATTTTATTGAGAAACAAATAGCAATGAGATAATTTCAAATCAAATTGGTAGGACAATTTCAATAATTAATACATTGCATAAATTCTTCCTAGTGCTTAATTGCTGTACAAGATGTGGACATGATATCCTATTTACAAACACCATTAGAACAAATCCCTCTATTCAGTAAGAGAATGTAACTATATATCTATTTTAACCATTATGAATACACAGATACAAAATGGATATTCATCTGTATCCCTTTTTTGTTTAGTTCCAGTATTTGAATATTATAGGTGTGTTAGCTCAGCAAAATATTCTAAAAGAGTCCAGTAGTCCATAATAGTATTGTGTCTTTCACTTCACTCTCAGTGTCAGAAATTGTTGACCTGAGTCCCCTACAGCTCAACATAACAACATGGCTTTACTTCTTATACTTCGTTTTTATACTTTTCTGCTGGATGGTTAAGACCAAATTAAAGCAGGACCTATAAAACAAGAGTTGTAGCTTTTGGTTCTGATAAGGTCAGTGAAATCCCCTCAGAATTTATCCTGAGATCCTGTACCTCAGATTGTAGAACCTTTGTCAGTGTCAGCCATGTGCATGAGTCACGACCATTGCTTGGCCAACATGCTCTCTGTGAAAGGCTGAGAGAATGTTTTCTCTCCATGTGACTCTCATTAGGCACACTCTACATCATTGATCACTTTCCTCTTTGGCCCCATAATCTCCTTGATCAGAAAATTTGGGACAATACTGAGTTACGTGATGTTACAGTACAAATTCTCATATGTCCTGAGTCTTAATTGACCTTAGAAAGCTAAAGCCAAAATGTTGGCTTTCCTTGTGGCCTTCCTTTATCTCTAATTTTGGTCTGCAAACTTAGGTTGTTAACCCTCCAGAAGAGAAGTTTATTGTTATTGTCAGGTGTTTTTTTTTTATCATTTCCAGTTTCATTTCAATCTAGTCAGATAATATGCATCAGATAATTTCTGTTTTATTGCATATATTTAAGCATGATGTATAGACTTATGTATTTTAGAAAATGTCCCATCTGCAGCTGAAAAAATGTGTATTCAGTTGTTGGGTGTAACACTTTGTATATGTCTACTAAGTATAGTTGTTCCAAGTTCTGGTTCAGCTCTGTTACTTTTTTGCTAATTTTATGTCTTCTTGACCTATCCTTTTTGGGATGAGCATGTGTTAAGTTCTCCTATTAAGATAGTGGTATTGGATATTAGTTTTCTCATGTCAACTAAGTATTGTCTTATATAGTTGGATGCTTCCTTGTTTGGTTCGTACATATTTATGACTGTTACCTTTTCCTCTTGTATTTTTCCCCTAACCAATATGTAGTGGCCTTCTTTATTTCATTTGATTATTCTTGGATGGAAGGTCAGATGCTGTGCGTACAGGATTGCTACCCCAGCTTTTTTCTTACATGTTGGAGCATGTATTATTGTTTTCCATTCTTGACTTTCTGCCTGTAAATTTTTTATGACTTAAGTGTGTTTCTTGTATATAGCATATTGTTCGATTTTTCTTCCAAATCACTGTGCCAGTCTATTTCTTTTAATTTGTGAATTGAGTCCATTAAAATTGGTGGTAATAATTGAAATGCATTCATGTATGATTGACATATTATTTATCTATTTTTTTTACCTCCTTTTCTCCTGTCTTTCCTTTTTTGCCCAATTTGGTGGGTTCTTTTAATCCTCATTTGGGGAGTTGTGCTTATTTTTGTCTTTCTCTAAAATATACTTTAGTTTTCTGTGTAGGGTTGGCTTTTTCATCATGAAATTCTTTAATTGTTCTTCAACATGGAAGTATTTCACTTCTCCATCAAACTTGAGAGAGAGTTTTGCAGGCTAGAGTAGTCTGGGCTGGAATTTGTTTTCTTTGAGGACTTGAAGCACTTTGTTCCATGCTTTTCTTGAGTTGATGGCTTGTAAACAGAAATCTTCCATTGTTCTGATGGACTTTCCTTTCAATGAGATCTTTTCTTTATCTCTAGCTGCTTTTAGTATATTGTTCTTGTGCTGGATATGTGGAATCTTCAATATTATATGTCTGTTTGTGTTTTTAATTGGGTTGACATTATTTGGAGTTTAATATAATTTGATTATCTCAATGTCAGATTGTTTTCCCATATTTGGGAAGTTTCCTGCTATTATTTCTGCTCATATTCTTTTTATATCATTTGTATTGACTCCTTTTTCATTTGTTTTTCTTTTTTGCCATAGTTTTATTGATAAACAAATAGCAATGACACAGTTTCAAATCAAATCGGTAGGACAGTTTCAATAATTAACACATTGTATACATTCTTCTTAGTGGTTAATTGCTGTAAAAGATGCGGACTTGATATCCTATTTACAAATGCCATTAGAACAAATCATTCGATTCATTAACAGAATGTAACTATATATCTATCCCAACCACTTTTAATACACAGATACAAAATGGACATTCATAATTATACCCTTTTTTTTGTTAAGTTCCGTTATTTGAATATTATAGGTGTGTAAACTCAGCAAAATAGTCTAAAAGAGTCCAGTAGCCCATAATAGTATTGGGTCTTCTGCTTCACTGGAAATGTCAGAAATTGTTGATCTGAGTCCCCCACAGCTCAACATAACAGTATGACTTTATTTCTTATATTTCGTTTTTACACTATTTTTCTGGATGGTTAAGACCAAAGTAAAGCAGGACCTATACAACAAGAATTGAAGCTTTTGTGTGTGATAAGGTCAGTGAAATCCCCTCAGGATTTATCCTGAGATCCTGTACCTCCGATTGTAGAATCTTTGTCAGTGTCAACCATGTGGATGAGTCACAGCCAATGCTTGGCCAATGTGCTCTCTGTGAAAGCCTGAGAGAATGATTTCTCTCCATGTGACTCTCCTTAGGCACACTCTACATCATCGATCACTCTCCTATTTGGCCCCATAATCTCCTTGATCAGAAAATTTGGGACACTACTGAGTTACATGACGTTAGAGTACAAGTTATCATATGTCATGAGACTTAATTGACCTTAGAAGACTAGGGCCAAAATGCTGGTTTACCTAGCAGCCCTCCTTTTTCTCTAATTTTGGTCTGCAAACTTAGGTTGTTAACCATCCAAAAGACAAGCTTGTTATTATCAAACAACTTAGACTGTTAAGCTTAACCTCACTATCTGTCTGCATATCAAACATCTTCGGCATAATATGGAACAGCTATTTTTCATCAAGTATTGATATGTTGAACTTTAAGTCCCTACAGAATATGATAAAAAAACATTTAAAAATTAGAATATATTTTAAAAATAGTCATAAAGAATTTTATACTTCTCATGTTTGCACATAAGCCCAAAAATCTCACCATATACAACCTTGAAGCAGTACAGTCCCACAATATTCCTTTTCGTGTCTCTTGCTTTCCTTCACTACCCCCATCTTTTTGAACAACCGTCTACCTGAGAGATATCATAGCAGCAACTGGCATGTCATGACAAGCAGCCCATGTTCAGTGGACCAGAATGACAGTAACTCCAAGCATGAAACTACTATTACAAATTACCATCTGCAGTGCAGTAGCTTAGTTCATAGGTATCGATATATATAGTTAGTCAGGGTGAGAATCTTTCCCAAAAACTGCTAGATTAAAAAAATCTTCTGAAGGTTCTCAGGATCATTGCCTTGCTCATCTTTTACATATAACTGTATGGCTTGACATTGTCACGTTTCATAGCGCTTCTCCTTTCCCTCTGTTCATTAGTTAAGTCCTTGAGATCCTGCTTACCTTTTACTTGAATTATATCTTTCTAGTTGTATTTCTTCTTTTGAGTTCTTATACTAGGGAGACTATACGATACTTACATATGTATGTCTGGAATATTTCACTTATGAGTATATGTTCAAGTGGCATCCACTTCAATAAAAAGGCTCGAGTTTATCATTCTTAATAG
>NW_004524600.1:14863580-14873532 GCF_000260255.1 Octodon degus
GAATGGCTAGTGATGTGGAGCATTTTTTCATATATTTATTTGCTTGTTTAATTTCTTCCTCTGAGAAGTGTGTGTTCATCTCGGATGCCTATATCTGGACTGGGTCTTTAAATTTTGGGCCCTAGGGGTTTTTAGTTCTTTATAGATTCTAGAGACCAGATCTTTGTCTGAGTACTTATTTGTCATGATTTTTTCCAAATGTGTGGGTTACCTTTTCACTTTGTTGGTAATTTCTTTTGACGTGAAAAAACTTCTCTATAAGAATAGGTCACAGTTGTAAATTTTTCAACTGTTTCCCGTGCGAATTGATTTCTGTCCATGAACTCTTTGCCTCCCCCTATATCTTCAAGAGTTCCTCCTACTTTCTCTACCAGGAGATTTAGTGTCTCTGCTTTAATGTTTAGATCTTTAATCCATTTTGACTTTCTTTAGTGCATGGTGATAGACCTGGGTCAAGTTTGAGTTTTCATCATGTAGATATTCAAGTTTTCCAGCACCATTTGTTAAAGAGGCTATCTTCCTTCCAGTCAGTAGGTTTGGCCCATTTGTCAAAGATAAGATGGCTGAGTGTGTTCATAGGGGCTTCAGTGTCTTGTAATCTATTCCATTGATCCTCAGGTTTATTTTGATGCCAGTGCCATACTGATTTTATCACAGTAGCCTTGTAGTATAATTTCAAGTCAGGAATTGTAATGCCTCCTGCCTTGTCTTTATGGCCCAGAATTGCCTTTGCTAATCTAGGTCTTTTCCATTTCCAGATATATTTTAGGAATGATTTCTCTATGTCTGTGAGTTATGTTGGTGGTAGTCTGATAGGGATTGCTTTAAATATGTACAGCAGTTTAGGGAGTATGGCCATCTTCACAATGTTGGTTCTTCCTATCCAGGAGCATGGAATATCTTTCCATTTTCTGAAATCCTCTACAATCTCTTTTTTCAGATTACTGTAATTTTCCTTGAAAAGATCTTTGACTTCTTCAGTTAGTTTAATTCCGAGGTATTTCATTTTCCTCGGTGCTATTGTAAAAGATATTGTTTCTATAATTTCCCTCTCAGTGTTTTTGTTGTCTGTGTTGAGGAATGCTATTGATTTTGGGTACTGATTTTATAACCTGCTATGCTACTGAATGTCTGTATTAATTCTAGTAGCTTCCTGGTGGAGTTTTTTGGGTCTTCCAAGTAAAGTATCATGTCATCTGCAAATAAAGATAATTTAAATTCTTCTTGCCTATTCTATTTACTTTTATTTCTTTCTCTTGTCTAATGGCTCTAGCTAAGGATTCCAGAACTATATTGAATAGGAGTGGTGATAGAGCACATCCTCTTCTTGTACCAGATCTAAGAGTAAAAGATTTCAGTTTTTTCCTAGTTAGGATTATGTTAGCCATTGGGTTTTCATAAATGGCTTTTACCAGATTGAAGTAGAGGCTATCTATTCCAATTTTCTGTAGGACTTTGAAAATGAATGAGTGTTGGACTTTGTCAAAAGCCTTTTCTGCATCAATGGAGATGATTATGTGGTTCTTAGTTTTCGCTCTGTTGATATAGTGTATTATATTGATAGATTTTCGAATATTGAACCATCCTTGCATCCCTGGGATGAATCCACCTGGTCATGTTGTATGATGTTCTTGATGATTTGCTGCATTTGCTAGGGTTTTATTGAGGACTTTGGCTTCTATGTTCATGAGGGAGATCGGCCTGTAGTTCTTTTTCTTAGTTGCGTCTTTCCCTGGTTTTGGTATGAGTATAATCCTTGCCTCCAGGAATGATTTTGGGAGGATTGCTTCCTTTTCAATTCGTGGAAGAGTTTGAGGAGTATGGGGGCTACATCTTCTGTAAATGTCTTGTAGAATTCAGCTGTGAATCCATCTGGACCTGGTCTTTTCTTTGCCGGTAGGTTTTTAATTACATCTTGCATTTCATTTGCTGTTATTGGGCTATTGAGAGTGGTTATATCTTGTCGATTCAGCTTTGGTAATTTCTACCTTTCTAGGCATCTGTCCATTTCTTCTCTGTCTTCTATTCTGTGAGAGTAAAGATTCTCAAAGTAGCTATTGATAATCTTCTGAATTTCCACTGAGTCTGTGGTAATTACACCCTTTTCATTCCTTATTGCTTGTATTTGAATTTTTTCTTTCCTCTGTTTGATGAGGTTAGCTAGGGGCTTATCAATTTTATTTACTCTTTCAAAGAACCAGCTTTTTGCTTTTTTAATTTTTTGAATTGTTTTCTTTGTCTCAGTTGAATTAATTTTTGCTCTAATCTTTACGATTTCCTTCCGTCTTTGGGCTCTTGTTTTAGTTTGCTCTTCCTTTTCTAGTTGTTGAAGGTGCAGTATTAGGGTAGTTATTTGTTCCCATTCTGTTTTCCTAATGTGTAAGTTCACAGCTATGAATTTCCCTCTGAGAACTTTTTTCATCGTATCCCGTAAATTACGATAAGTTGTGCTTGAGTTTTCGTTGAATTGTCGATATTGTTGAATTTCTTGTTTAATTTCATCTGTGACCCATTGGTTGCTGAGTAGGGTGTCATTTAATTTCCACGTATTTAAGGTTTTTTTTGTGGTTTCTTTTGTCATTTATTTCCAGTTTCATTTCACTGTGGTCAGATAATGTGCATGGGATAATTTCTGTTTTCTGGCATATACTTAAATATAACCTATGGACCAGTATGTGGTCTATTTTAGAAAATAACCCATGTGCACCTGAGAAAAATGTGTATTCAGCTGTGTTTGGGTGGAACACTATATATGTCCACCAAGTCCATTTGTTTCAAGCTCTGATTCAGTTCTCTTATTTCTTTGCTAAGTTTTTGTCTGGTTGACCTATCTTTGGGAGATAAGGGGGTGTTAAGGTCTTCTGTTAAAATTGTGATATTGGATATTAGATTTTTCATGTCCATTATATTTGCTTTATATATTTGGGTGCTCCCGTGTTTGGTGCATACATATTTATGAGTGTTACCTCTTCCCCTTGAATTTTTCCCCTAACCAGTATATAGTGGCCTTCTTTATTTCGCTTAATCATTGTTGGTTTGAAGTTGAGACTGTCTGAGAATAGAATTGCTAACACTGCTTTTTTCTGAGTTGCTGGAGCATGTAGTATTGTTTTCCATCCTTTGACTTTCAGCCTAAGAATATCTTCATGAGTTAAATGTGTTTCTTGCATACAGCATATTGTTAGATTTTTTTTTCCTAATCTACTGTGCCAGTCTATTTCTCTTAATTGGGGAATTGAGTCCATTTACATTGATGGTTAGAATTGAGATGTATTGACTGATGGTTGCCATATTATTTACCTGTTGTTGTTTACTCCTTTTTCTCCTGTGTTTAATTGCTTGCCCTATTTAGTTGCTTGCTTCGGATCTCATTTGTGAAGTTTTGATTATTTTGGTCCCTCTCTAGAACATCTTTCAGTATCCTGTGTAGAGTTGGCTTTTTCATCACGAAGTTCTTTATCTGTTCTTTGTCATGAAAGTATTTCACTTCTCCATCAAACTTGAAAGAGCGTTTTGTAGGGTACAGTAGTCTGGGCTTGATTTTGTTTTCATAGAGGACCCGAAGCAATCTGCTCCATGCTTTTCTTGCCTGCATGCTTTGTGAAGAGAAGTCGGCATAACTCTGATGGGTTTTCCTTTGTATGTGATCTGCTTCTTTTCTCTAGTGTCTTTCAATATATTATTCTTGTTTTGAATTTCTGGGATCTTGTCTCGTTTGTGATTTTCTTTGGATTGATGTTACTAGGCCTTCTGTATGCTTCATTTACCTTAATATCAGATTGTTTCCTCATATTTGTGAAGTTTTCTGCTATCACTTCTGCCCATATTTTTCTAATGTCATTTGTATTGACTCCTTCTTTCTCATTGATGCCTATTAGTCTCACATTGTTCATCTGTGCATCATCTTGCAGGTGATGGATTTTTCTTTCCTGCATCCTCATTGTTTTTAAGAGATCTTTTCTTACCTTTTCAACAGCTGCACCAGCATCTTCAAGATCTGAAATCGGTCTTCATTTTCATTTAAACAGTTTGCAAGCTTGTGATTGAGGTTTTCATATCCTCTATCTCTTTGACTCTGCTTCATTAGATCTATTTCTTTCCTGAGTAGCTCATTCAAGGAATCCATTATTTTTCTAATCTCCTCTATTGTTTTTTTATCAATGTCTTCTTTAGAAGCAGTTATAAATTCTTTTACTTCAGTGCTTTTTTCAGCTTGGGTTTCCTCCCTATGTTTCTGCAGTTCCTTGTTTACTTCAGCTGCTATGAGTTCTGAGAATTTTTTTTTTTTTATTTTAGAAAAGAGTTGTTCTCGGATTTCCTCTAAATCTTTCTGCTGTTGCTTATTTATCATCGACGCTATTAATTCAAGCATTTGAACCGAGCTAGTGTCCTCCGCACTTGTTCTGTGTGGGTACTGGGTTTCCTCCATATGTTTCTGCATTTGATTATTTACTGCAGATATTATTAATTCAGGGATTTCTTTTTTTAATTTCCAATTTGAGTTCCTCTATACCTTTCTGCAGCTGTTTCTTTATTTCAGAAGCCATTGATTCATTACTTTCAGCTGTGTAATTCCCAATTTGTTCTGTGTTAGTGTCCTCTGCACTTTTTACAGGTGATGTTGGGTTCTGAGGTTGCATTTTGTTCCTTCTCATCATTTTGTGTAGCACTGTCTTCTGACCTTTGTTGTAGATCTTCGTTGTAGTTATAACCTTAGTACGTACTGAAGTTCAGGTGAAGATCTACAAAGTCTGGATTTATCCAGCTGTGCCTGGCTTGGGTCTGGCTGCTGTGCTCAGCTCCTTCCTGCTGCTGCCCTTGAGGGTGAACTTGTGCCCCTGTGGCAAGATGTTCTGCTCCTGGACTAGCTGAGTTGTTCTATCCTCTACTCTCTCTGTAGGGATTGCAGCTGCAGGGTTATACCCCAGGCCTGTATGCCAGACCTGAGCTGAGCCTGTAGGGGACAAGGTGGAGTAGGGGTAGAGGCAGCTCTTCCACACACTCACTGCATCTGGGCTAGGACTGGGTCTGGGTGTTCCCAGAACACAGCTGAAATTCCTACTCAGCGGGTAGGGTGGGGGAGGTGCTGTAGAGTGGTGGGGGTGTCCCAAGGGGGTGGAAGATAGTCTGACACATGCTGCGCCTGGGCTGGGACCCGGAGTTGGTCCCGCCAGCGCAGGGTAGCCGGAAACTCTCCCACACACTCACTGGACCTGGGCTAGGACTCTTGACTCCTTTTTATTGATACCTATTAGTGTAATGTTGTTCATCTTTGTATCATCTTGAAGATATTTAATTACATTATTTCTGCATCCTAGTTGTTTTTAAGAGATCTTTTCTTGCCTTTTCACTAGCTGCAAATGTGTCTTTAAGTTCCGAAAGTCTATCTTCACTTTTATTGAAATGGCTTTGTCAGTTTTTGATTGGGGATGTAATTCCTGTATATCTCTTTGAATCTGCCTCATGTATTCTGTTGCTTTCCATATTATTCATTCAAGGATCCCAGCATTTTTCTATTCTCCTCTATTTTTGTTATCAGTTTCTTTTTTTCTTAAAAATTATTTTATGGGGAAAGAAATAGCAATGAGACAGTTTCAAAACTGATTACTAGCACAGTTTCAATAATTAATACATTGCATATTGTTGTCTTAGTGGTTATTCATTGTGTAAGATGCAGACATGACATCCTGTCCAAGAACGTTATTAGAGCAACTCCTCTATTAATTGAATTGAGAATGAAGCTCTATACCTAGCCTAAATATTTTGAATATATAGATACAAAACAATTGTTCATGTGTATCTCTCTTTTCTGCTTAGTCTGGTCAAAGAAGGGTATTCCATTGTCATTTAAATATTGTAGGTACATGAATTCAGCAAAATATTCCAATATGCTCTCTATATGGTTATTTTTCTAAATTTCTCTGTAAAAATTATGTAATTGTTTATTCCTATTTTAAATATATTTTTATATTTTTTCCTTCATATTCTGTAGGGACTTAAAGTTTAACATATCAATACTTGATGGAAAATACCTGTTCCATCTTATTTCACTACTATTGTGGACAATCAGTTTCTTCTTTAGAAGCATTTAGTACTTCTTTCATTATAATTATCTTTTTTTTTACTTCAGAGTTTATTTCTGATTTGATTTCCTCTACACCTTTCTGCAATTGTTTCTTTACTTCAGACACTATTATTTCAGAGATTTCAGGTGTACGACTTCCAATTTCTTCCATGTTCATTTCTCTTGCATTTGTTCTGTGTTTGCTCAGTCCTGAGAATGCATTTTACTGCTTCTATTTGTCATTTTATATAGCACCGTCTTCCGATTTTTGGTGTATGATTTTGGCACAGTCATTAGCTTAGAACCTACCAATATTATTACCCAAGAGAGATTATGTGGTTAAGGCAGCTATAGTTTTGTATTTACAGAACTATAATTAGCAACACTAATAATGGATAGTTACATTTAGCAGTTGACAGACTTTTGTAACTAATATATTTGTGTTTTTGACCATAAGATCATACATTATGACTGTATAGCTAAGCAGATATTAGATTGGGAATGTGTACTTAAATTATTTCTCCCAAATTCTGTCTCATTTTCTCCCCTTTTGTAATTGTAGTCTTTCAGGAAGACTAGTTTGCCCAGGTTACCTATTGCCTCCTCTCTTGATCAAGAGAGAAAGAGAGAGGATGTTCTCATAGATCTGGATCTAACAAAATGTCTCAGCTTTACCAGGTTCAGATCTACCAAGTTCATACTTGTCTGGGTGGACCTGGCTTGGCACTGGCTGCTGTGCTCTGCTTCTTCTTTCTGCAGCTTGTGAAAGTGAACCTGCTGTGCCCCACTGGCAAGATGTTCTGCTCCTGTATTAATTGAGTTATCTTGCCACTTGCCTCTCTGTAGTGTGTTCTGCTGCAGGGTTCCTCCCCAGACCTGTTTGATGGAAGAGATTCTAGGGAGCACACAAAAAATTTCACACAGACCCTGGCCTGGGTGCTGGGTTGAGTGGAATCCTGTGGTCATGTGGAAGGTCCCACTTTCCTACCCTGTTTCTTAGAGAATTTCCCTTGGCATTCCCCAGCAAGTTCTTCAGTTTTTCTAAATAAATTTGCTGTGTGGTAATGAATAAGTTCACACACCTGTAATATTTAAATGACAGAACTAAACAAAAGAAGGGGATATAGATGAATGACCATTTTGTATCTGTGTATTCAAAATGGTTAGGATAGATATATAGCTACATTCTCGTAATTCAATGAATACAGGGATTTGTTCTAATAGTGTTTGTAAATAGGATATCATGTCTTCATCTTGTACAAAAAATAACCACTAGGAAGGCAGTATGCAATATGGTAATTATTAGAACTGTTCTACCAATTTGATTTGAAACTGTCCTACTGCTATTTATTTCTCAATAAAATTATGGGAAAAAAGACGCTAAAGCCTAAAAAAAGAAAAAAGAAAATAAAGCCACCATCTAAAAAAAAAGAATGTTCTACATATAGTCATTCTCCCAAGTTGTCTTGTGTATTAGGATTCTGTTTTCAAATTTCTGACGCAAGCTTGTGTGTCCTTCTCAGAAATTATATAGTCTTTTTTTCCCTAATGCTTGAGACAGTACATAGTTCATTGTTAGGTACTGGCTAAAGTTATACTCACATTATGTGCATGGTCCCATATTTTGCCTATTAAATAAGTCCATGCCATGTATTCAAATGTCTTGATTAAAGTATCTATGAAATAGTGATTTAATAAATGCAAATATACACAAAAAGTTAAGTTTGTTACCCATACATACTTTTTCCTTTACATACTCATTTCATTTTTTCTCCTCTTATTTTCATAAGTAGTCAGACTGCTCTCAATTTAATATACATATAGAAAATTCTGTTCTTAAGTGTTTCACCAAAGCCTCTGAGATATTTGAGAAGCTCTATTAATTCTAAGAGTAGAAGCTTAATCTAGGGGTAAACTGGGAACACATTTTTGGAATCTCTTCTCTTAATGAGCCTTGAAGTAAGTTAAGAAGCCATCCTAATTCTTTTTAGCCACTTTAGTTCTATTTATTCTATTGCAAGTTCAGTGGTTAAATAGTACCTTCGTGGAAGGAAACTAAAACAACTCTATTAGACTAATGGCAAAGGCTGATTTGATTTTTTTTTTCTTTTTCCTTAAAGCTGAGAAGAAATTAGGTCATAGTAATGGATAAGACTGAAAAGTATACCGGCTAAATATGCAACAGAATTTCTAATCCAGAGTTATCCAGAATGGATACTTGCAAAGTTACACTAGTGATTATGTAGAGTGAGTGATGATACTCAGAGAAAATTAAAAGTGAAAAGAAATGTGAAATGGGTGTCTTAGGAAAGTTATTAGGAAAAAAAAGTTCTGGAGTTTATCAGCTAAAACATCACACCTTCTGGAGAGGTACTGAGTGAGCTGAAATCACACCGGAGCTCACTCATTGTCAATAACTTGTCCAAAACTTGTCATAAGGGAGTATCTTTGACCTTCCATTAAATTCAGTGAGGGGGCTGGTGAGATGGCTCAGTGGTCTAAAGCACCTACTTAGAACAAGCTTAGCAAAGCAAAGGGACCACGGTTCAATCCCCCAGCACCACATGCCAGCCAGCCCCGCCCCCTGGTGGGCTGAGCTGGCCACACACACACACACACACACACACACACACACAAATAAATAAATAAAATTAAAAAAAAATAAATTCAATGAGTACTGACTGCTGGACTAATAGTGTATCATTCTGAAATAATGACTAAATGAAATGCTGGCTCACTAATATAACAAGCTCTGTCATTTATTTGACTCATTTCAGTGAAACTACCACACGTAGTTGAGGAGTACATGAGACTCAAGTGAGTCTTGAGACCTGCTTGCAATAAGGAACTTAGGAATTCATAGAAAGATGACCTTCAATTCTCCTACATCGAGCACTCAAGATGCCTGGAATTGGCTTGAATCATTTACTTCGTGTGTTGCGCAGACAGTCAAATAATTAGCATTTCAAAGAAGTACAGAATACTCAAAAATGCCAAGAGAAAAAGAAAACTCCCTAAGTTTGGTGGGAGTTTTCCATCACACTTGGTAGAAACTTATTTAATGAAGACAGTACCTGGAGCACATATTTCCTGGAGATCTTCAGAGGTTTGCTGGCTGTCCTGGGAAGATAATTGCTTACTTGACCAGATTAAGACTCCTGGAGAGGAGATAGGATTATAAGGGGGTATAACCATCAATCTACTGATTCTTACAGCTAAATATACAGTTAAGAGGCTGAGCCCATTTGGAGATGAGTGACTTGGGTGTCTTCGGGAAGGGAACACCTCTCATGGTTGCTATTTCCTGGAAGCAATGAAGTGAGTAGCTTTGCTTTCCCACTTTTCCCATCATATTGTTCCTGCCCCTGAGTCATCCAACGCTGGAAGGAAGCCTCTAAAACTGTGAGCCAAGGAAACCATTTCTTCCTTTGAGTTGATTTTAGGCATTTTGATCAGATTAATGAAATGTTGACTAATGCTATAGGCTTCCATGAAAGGTGGCGAGAATGAGGAAGTGGTTTCAAAAACTAGCAGATATTTCTGAGAATTACTATGTACTTACCCACCCTGGAACACACAGCAAATTAAAACTGAAGCAAATTTTAAAGTACACTACAGTTATATTCAACAACTATGTCCTTATGTTTCAAAATATAATTCTTGATCCCCAGTACTGGGATTACAGCATGTACAACTATGCCGGGTCTCAGTGGCCGACTCAGCATACCTGGGTACAAGGCTGATGTGGCATGTGGTGCTAGGGATTGAACCCCAGCTTCCTGTGCTTGCCAGAGCAGGTGCTTAGTTCACTGAACTATCTCTCTGGCCCTTCAAAATATACTTCTTGTATTCACTCTTTATTTTTTTCCCAAAATAAAAAACCAAACA
>NW_004524600.1:14873632-14889100 GCF_000260255.1 Octodon degus
TATATATATATATATATATATATATATATATATGTAACTTGTAGAATGAAAAAGAGCAATTTAACTTTATGTTTATTGAACTTAAATTATGGTGCATGAGTACTAACCAAAATGAAATTTATTAAATTAATTAAAGATCTATAAAGACCTATGGGATTTTGTTGTGACAGAACTTTCCCCCCTGCCTGTGACTGTTCATGGCAGGTCCAAAGCAGGTGCGTTATTGGATCTTTTAAACTCATGCTGCAACCTACTGTGTCTTCTCATCATTTACAATGTTTATGGAAGATAACTGCTGCAGAGTGTGTTTTTTTGAAAATGTGAAATTAAATTTAATTGCTAAGTAATAAGTTAGATTTAAAAGCCCAAAATATTTGGAAGTTTCACAGCAACTTTTATAGCATATCTTTTATGATATATGTCATATACCATAAAATCTCTCTTTAAAATGTGTTTTAAACTAAAATTTAAACAGCCCACGTACCTAAATGAAACTCCAAGTGTGAGTAAATATGTTTCAAAAAAATCTTAGTGAATACACATACAAATGTTGGCAAATAAAGTATTTAGCGAAGTCTTAACAGGTAGTATAAACACAGTCAACATTTCACTTTAAGAATCTAGGACAAAGGCTGGCAAGATAGCTCAGTGGGCTAAGGTGCCTGCTTAGGCAAGTGTAGGCAAGTGCAAGGAAAACTGCTCCATTCTGGGTGCCACATGCCAGTCCCACCCCAGGGCTGACTGAACCGGCCACTGAGTCGGTACAGTGCCGAACACCTGTAATCCTAGCACTATGGAGGTTAAAAACAGGGGGGTTGCTATGAGTCTGAGCTGTGTAGTAAGACTCTGTAACAATCAAATACATTTACAAAGAAAATCTAGGAAAATCAGACAATTTAAACTTACATAACAACCAATCACCAATATTGAATATAAAAATGGAAATCAATGCCACAGAACAAATTGTCATGTTAGTTAACAAAACTTGTTTCAGGGAAGCTGTGAAAAGTTAGAAAAATGTTTTGACACTGATGTGAAAAACGAGAATGTGAAGACAAATTATCACTATCATAAGAAAAGATTCATTACTAACTGTATTTTATGAATTAATGTGTAAAACTTGATAACTTCCTCATGATAAATCAAAAATTCTGGTGCTTTTGGAGTTATTCTTCCCAAAATAAATAGCCTACAAGAATTGACACAGAAAGAAATTTAAAAAACCAAGCTACATAAATCTACATTTACTATACAACTTGAATTTGCCACTATTTTAAGATACCCCACAAAAGAATTATAAGATAAAATGATTTTTACATTGAATTTTATCAAGCATTGTAAAAACTAAAAGCAATCATAACTTTTTTTTAAAAAATAAGATGCAGGAAAAATTTGTAATTTACTTGTAATTTATATCCTATTACTTGGTTAATTCTATGACTATTCCTTATACTTTTCCATAAATGAAATCATATTATATGTAAAAAGACAAAGCATTTAGTTTCTTTTGTTGGCACCTCATTGATTTCTTTCTTTCTTTCTATGTTATACAGTAGAGCTTTCGAGTTGATAAACAGAATGAATATTCTTTCCTGGTTAGTAATTCTTGAGGAGAGTCAGTTAATATTACACTTGGTTAATAAGTTATATAACATTATATAACCAGGTAATAGGATATAATATATAAAGAATTAATTTCATTTGCTGTGGCAATAAACATGATATTCAATATTCATTTTAATAAATAAAAGTCGAAGACTTCTATGATGAAGTCATGTAATACATTTCTTTTTTGTAATATTTATTTATTTAGTGAAGCATCTCACTATGCAGTTCAACACATAGTGAACCTCCTGTCTTAGCCTCCCCCGAGGCTGGGATTATAGATGTGTTCCACCATGCCCAGTTTTGGTGGCCAGCTCAGGATGAGGCCAGCATGGCATGAGGTACTGGGCATCAAACCCAGGTCCTTGTACTTGCCAGGCAGCTGCTTAGACTGCTGAGCTATCTCCCTGTCCCTGTACAGTACATTCCTGACAGGAGAAATTTAAGTGGGCAGTTATTATGTGCTTATTACTTAGAAGACTGAATGTTTCCAAAATATCTGCATTAGCTTTCTATCACTATGAAAAATTGTTTGGAATAAAGCTTATAAGGATAGAAGACTGATTTGGTTTCATTTTCTCTCTTTTTTACAGTACTGGGGACAAAACTTGGGACTTTGCATTTGCCAGGCAAGTATTGATATCACTGAGCTATCTCTGCAGTGAAAGACTGATTTGATTTGTGTTAAGGACATGCAAGGTTTTAGTTCATGGCCAGTTGGCTCCATTGTTTCTGGGGCTTTGTGACTGAGGCAGAAAGACAAGATAGGGAATCTGTGGTAGAGCAAAGCTACTTGCTTCACAGTGGCGTGGAAGCCAAGAGAGATGCTGGTAGGACCTGGTGGCTCCATATCCCCTTCAGTGCCACACACCCAACAATTTCACCTCCTTTCCATGGATCTCATACCTTAAGGTGCCACCAACTTGCAACAGTGCCTAAAAGCTATTATCATGTTGGCCTTTGGAGACATCTGAGATAAAACAATGACAATATTATCTTTCTCCAAATTATGAATTCAATGCAGTCTCAAAGCCATACTAGGCACGTCTGCTGAGAACAAAAGCTGAACTCTAAAACCATGCAAAGTCAAAGAAGCCCGTCAGCAAAACCAAACTGAAGAAGGCTAGAAGACTTACTCTAGTTGATATCAAGCCTCAGTATAGTCTCTGTACTAATGTGGGTGGCATAAACTGGTAAAAAGATAGGAAATGGGGACAGAATGTGGGCTGATACATAAACTCTCAAATTATTGTTGGTGAAAGAGTCATGATAGTTCAATTGGGAAAGAAAATCTTTTAAATAAATGACAGGAGTAAACAGTAAGTATATGCAAGTAGGTGGGGTGAGTCTGACTTTGGCAAGTTACTTTACATAACCAACAAATTTAATTAGAGGCAGATGACAGATTTGAACATACAAAGCTAAAATGCTGACTCTCACAAAAGAAAAAACAGAAAAACAATGTGACTACGAGTCAGTTATCTTAATATTGATAAGGTCAATTGAAATGACATTTATCAAACCTTATGAATACTGAGAAATATATTAGCAAAACAATTTCATGGTCCATATATATCTTCAGGCCTATTCCCTAACATAAATATGGAGAATGCCTATAAATAAATAATACTTCAAATTTTTATTTATTTATTTACTTATTTATTTGCTAGAGGGTCTTGCTACACAGTTTGGACTCATAATGATCCTCCTGTCTCTATATCAGTCTACCCAAGCTGGGATTACCGACCTGCACAACCTACATCCAGGTTCAGTGGCCAGCTCAGCACAAGGCCCTCACGGTATTCAGTACTGGAGATCGAACCCAGGTACTTGTGCTTGCCAGGCAGGTGCTTAGAGCATCAAGCTCTCTTCCCAGACCAATAACTATCACTTTAAAAGCTTAATAGAAATAGTCAATAATGATAATAATAATAATAATCATCATCATCATCTTCTGAATGGTTGTATTTGTTTTATGTATCTTACAGCTAAACATAGCAAAATGTGTTCAACATCACCACAGAGAATGCACATTGATATTAAATATCTTAATACTCAGTAAAAGAAACAATATTTTGTAAAAAGCTGACAGTGGTTTGGATCTATTATGAGCCAAAACTCTAAGCAATTCATATGGGAATTAAAAATTTCACAATGACTTGGAAAAAAGTTTGGCAGATTTTTTACAAAGCTAAGCATCATTCGCTATATGATCTAGAAATTTCACTCTTCCCATTTACTCAAAAACATGAGTCACATATCCTTGAAAAACCTCACATAATTATGCTGTTTGCTGCTTTACAAATAGTAGCCCCAAACTGACATTGGCATTTTTCATCAACAGAAAAATTGATACGTTTATATATGTTCAGACCAAGGAAATATTTATAATATATATTTATGAAAACATGAGTGAAATATCAAGTAAAATTATTGATAGATCTTGGATTATAGTTTGGCAGTCTAAGCAGTTACCTGACAAGCACAAGGAGGTACTGCATGCTATGCCAGCCCCAAAACCCCAGGCATGTCATGCAGACCCCAGAACCGGACATGGTTGTGCACAGCTAGGGAGGATGAGGCAGAAGCAGCACTAGGAGTCTCAACTGCATAGCATGACCCTGTACCAAATAAATAACTAATCAATTTAAAAAAATTGTTGATAAAATGAACACTGTACGCAATTTCATTAGTTTTGGTATTGGCCATGTTTCTAGAGCAACAAAATTGTAAGGATAAAATTCTTTAACAGCTTTACTGGTTCCTAGAGTTGACTCTGTGATTTTATGAGGCCTAAAGCTGCCATGGTGTCTCCTGATAATGTGGGGAATACTGATATTCTCTTGGTGCAAACTTTAAAGTAGTTCACAGTGTAAATCTATCTGATCATCCTAATTCACCACTTGTGAGATGTAAGGAATTTTGTGGCTCTCTGCATAATACTTTTGAATAATTCTAGCAAAGTGAGAAGTATAATGGTGTTCACGGTCTTCTCTTAGCATCTCTGAACAAACTAGGAGAGGAAAATAATGAGCTCAAAACATATACTTGGAATAGGCTGAGTTTGTCAGTATGGGCCTGTTAAGCAGAGATTCTGAATTTAATGTTGTAGCTCAGGGAGGAAAAACAGATGTTAGTATAGTGATATCTCAGTTGCTGAACTCTGTTCATTCAAAATTCATGTTTGAACACAAAAAGCTTTGAACTGAACATATTTTTTTCCATAAGAAATAATGTCAAATCTAATAATTGGTTCAGAGTCCCCATACTACACAAGTATCATATGTCACCAGGTCTGCAAGGGGTAGCAGTCCACGACTCTAGATCTCTATCCTACAGGGTATTTTCAAGTCTGTTAGATTAGGTTTTGCTACTCAGAAAGTCTGGAATATGAACAGATTTTTTTTTTCTGATTTTTGCTGCTCAAGTAGTGGAAAGTTGGACATGGAAGATGTTTGACATGAAAGGTATCGCTGCAGTTTCTTTGAGGGATTGGCACAAGCATGGATCAAACGATAGCCCACGTGAATGGTTAGAGATGCCTGATATTCTGTGATTTCCTGCTAATAAAAAGATTTAGAGGCTTAGGGAAATGGGGATGCTAGAAAAGATGCTTCATGTTAAAACTTATCTACCAACTAGGATGAACCAAAAATGTACCTTGCACTAATCCTTTGAGAAATAGATTTGTAAGTGGAACACCAGCATCTCTCAAGAGCCCTGTCATTTATGTCCTCCATATGACAGACCTTGCAGTGGGGATCCCACTTACTCAACTTAGAAACAGAACAGCAGTGGGTTAAGTTGAATCCCAGAGAGGCACAGGTCAAGTGATATTACCAAAGACAAGGTGCATGTACTATTATACAAGACAACAAAAGAAAAACAATGATAAGAATGGTCTAACATTTTTAGACTTATGGCATTGGCTGATTAGCTTCAGTATTCTCAAAGGCAAATAGAAATAGATATTGTTATGGTTTGAGGTTTTTGCAAGGTGAACAGTGCAGTACAGGACATGTTTTATAATACTATTTTATGAGGAATCATCCAAGAATAACATACTAAAATGCAGAAAATCTATCTACACATAAATATCAAAGATTCCATCTAAGGGCCTAGAGCTCATACCAATGCCTCCCACCAGTCCAACTGGAGGCCTAGAGTCCACAATAAAGTCTCATGCAGGCCCACCTCTTGGATATATGCTGGAAAGGCACAAAGGTCAGTTGTGGAAACTAGGAAGTCTATGCCAGTGGGATGAAGGATCTGTGCTAGTAAGCCAAGGAAGCAATAGTCAAGGTAAGCACCAGAGCTTCCCCAAAAGTCCCACGGCCAACCTCAGCAACACTGAGGTCCTGAGCTTCTCTAGTGATAAGGAAAGCTGACTTCCCATCAGGAAAGCCAATGTGACAAGCTTCATGTGGCTGAACAGTGCATCATTTTCCCTCCAGAGTCAGGAATCAGTGTTCAAGATGAGGACCCAAACTTCTCCAAAGTTTATTGGGAAAGCCAGCATGACGAGGTCCTCCAACAGAACAGCCCAAGAAAACTAGCAGCTTCCAACAGTTTCAGCAGCTACTTGAAACAGCATTCCTAACAGTGCTTTACCAGATTTTCCTGTTCTGCATTTATGCTGCTGGCAACAATCCTAAAATAGGCTTCCCACACCCAAAATCATGCTAGTTGAATTCAGCTCGGTGCAGCAAGTTGACTACCAGTTAGCTAGCCACCACAGATATGAAGGCTAAAAATTTTTATTAAATTTATATAATTGAAAAAATTAGGGCTGGCCTGATAGCTCTGCAGACTAAAGTGCCTGCTTATGTAGAACACAGTAGCCGGGGTTCAATCCCCAGCCTGCAATGCTGGCCCAGCCCCAGGGCATGCTGAGACAGTGATTGAGACTGAGTGTGGTGGTACATGTCTGTAATCCCAGTGTTTGGGAGGCTGAAAACAGGAGGATCACTATGAGTCTGATCTAGGTAGTGAGACCCTGTAGACCATGTCCTAAATTCAGAAAATTTTTAAAAAGGAAAATATTGAAGGGCAAATGAACAAAACCTAGCTTCAAATCATTCTCTATTCTTCTTTAAAGGGACCCTAAGCCTTTTTCCAGGGTAATTGTACACTGGGGGAAGGAAACGTTCCCACATTTCAGGGACTCTGATTCTGAACTAATGCAGATTTCAGATCTAAAATATCATTTAGGGGCTAGAGAGACAGCTCTGGGTCATAAATACATACTTTGCAAATTCAAGGTTGTGAGTTTGATCCCTAGTACTCCGTGCCATGCTGGCCCTGCAAGCCCAGGAGGCCATGCCAGTCTCAAAACTGGGCATGATGGTGCATTCCTGAAATCCTAGTCCTGGGGAGACTGAAACAGGAGGATCACTATGAATCCAACTGGGTAAAAAAAAAAACCCTATATCAAAAAATAATAATAAATAAAACTTCTCTGTGGTCCTCTAGTAAGAGGAGGGGCCAGTGTAGGTCAGATGATGGAGTTTTAGCAAAGTACCAACTTACCATGGGTCCAATAAGTCCTCAAGTTCATCTTGTCACTTTCACTTTTTCAGAATGCATAATTGGTATAGGTATACTTAGTGGTTGACAGAATCTTCATATTGGTTCTGTAAGCTGTAGTATGAGGGATGCCATGGAAAGGCAAAATGGAAGCCATTAGACTTAGCCTTTGACTCTCATTGAAATAGTAAACCAAAACCAATATTATATCCCTGCAAGGATTTCAGACATTTGTGCCACTATCAAAGGCTTGGAATGATGTAGGAGCGTTGGTTCCCAACACAATTCCATTTAACTCTCCTATTTGTCCTGTGCAGAAGAGAGATGGGCCATAGAGAGTGAAGGTGGATTACTGTAAACCGAACCAACTGGTGATTCCATCTGCAACTCATGTACCCGATGAGGTTCCCTTGCTTAAGCAGATGAATGTCCCCTGGCATTTGATATGTGGTTACTGATTTGGTAATTGCCTTCTTCTCCCTCTCTATCTGTAAGGCATAATTTGCTTTAATTTAGCAAGGCCAGGAAGACACCTTCACTGTCTTATTTCAGGATAATCCTAACTCTCGATCCTTTTGTCACAAGTTAGTTTGCAAGGATCATGATCATTTTTACCCCTCATAATGGTTAAAAATCATTTTTACCCCTCATAAGGGTAATGTCTATTACATTGATGATATTACACTTATTGGACCATGCGAATAGGAGGCAGAAAGCACTCTGAATTTATAGCAAAGCATTTTCAGCAAGAGTATGGGAAACAAATCCAACTAAAATTTAAAGTCCTTCTATGTTAGTGAAATTTCTAGAGTGAGTAGTGTGGGGCATGTAGATAGTCCTACTTAGGTAAAATCTAGAGTATTGTGTCTGGCCTTACAACCAAAAAAGAAGCACATTGCCTTGTGTGCCTAATTTGGATTTGGGAGCAACCTATTCACTTATCAGTTTTATTCTGTTATTTATTTATTTATTTATTTATTTATTTATTTATTTTGGTGGTACCAGCACTGGCCCATTTATTGAGTGACTCAGAAAGCTGCTAGTTTTGAATGGAAACCAAAATGAGAAAAGGCTCTGCAACAGGTCCGGGGCCATATGATCCAGCATATCCAGTGGTACTGGAAGTATCAGTCAGATGTAGGGATGATGTTTAGACTCTCTGGCAGGCCCTATGAGTCAATTGAAAAGGAGACCTTTAGGATTTTGAGGCAAGATTCTGCCACCATTTCAAGACACATATTTTTTCTTTGATAAACAGATTTTGGTCTGCTACTTGACCTTAATGGAAAGTAAATGATTGATCATGGGATGCCAGATTACTTTGTGACCTGGGTTGTCTATTATAGCTGGATAATATCTGATCTACCACATAATAAAATTGGACATGCACAACAATAATGCACCATTAAATGGGTATCATATATATATGATCAAACCAGAGCAGGTCCAGAGGGTGCAGGTAAGTTACATAAAGGAGTTTCCCAGATGCCAGTGGCTCTACTCCTACTGTATTTTATTCTCTCTCCAAGCATGCACCTACAGTCTCATGGGGTATAACATATGATAAGTTATCAGAGGAAGAGAAGGGTAGGACCTGTCTGCTGATAGTTCTTCACTGTATGTAGTCTCAACCCATATGTGGACAGCTTCAGTATTACTGCCCTTTTCCAGGACATTCCTAAAGAACAGATGAAGATAGATCTTCACTGTGGGCAGAGCTTTAGGCAGTGCACTTGGCCATAGGTTTGGCCTGAAAGGAAAAAAATGTCCAGATATATGACTGTGTACTGATTCATGGTCTGTAGTTGATAGTATGGATGGAAGGTCAGACCTATAGAGAAAACATCATGGAAAATTGTTGACAAAATTATCAGGGAAAGAGATGCTTGGATAGGGGGCAAAGTCTGCAAAACTTATTTGTGTCCACTGTAAACACACAACTGAAAATGACCACAGCAGAAAAGGTGTTTAGCAATCAGTTTGACAGAATGACTCATACTGTAGACAACAGTTGACCTCTTGCTTCAGCCATGTCTTTTGCCCAATGGACTCATGAACAGAGTGGCCAAGGTGTCAGGGATTCAGGTTATGCAAGGGCTCAGCAACATGGACTTCTACGTAGGAACTCTGACAACAGCCACGCTGAATGTCTAATATACCAGCAACAGAGACCAACATTGAGTCCTAGTATGGCACCAATACCCAGGGTGATCAGCCTGCAACCTGCTGGCAGGACAATCATATTATACTGCTTCCATCATAGAGAAGACAGTACATAGACGTAGACACTTATTCTGGATATAGATACTCCTTCTTTGCAAGTGATGTTTATGCCAAAAGTACCATCCATGGACTCACAGAATGCCTTATTCCCCCATTATGGAATTCCACAAGGCATTGGTTCTGACCAATAACCACATTTATGGCCTCAGAAGTGAGGCAATAGGCCTATATTTGTGGAATTCCCTGGTCTTACCATGTTCTGCACAATCCAGAAGCAGACTTATTGAAAGGAAGGTGAAAAGGACTTTTATAACACAGTAACAGCACCAGCTATGTGACAATAGATCTCAGAGATGGGTCAAGGTTGGTACTATACCCACCATAGCCAGAATTCATGGGTCCAGAAAACAAGAGATGGAACTGGGAATGGTACCATTACTATTACCTGTAGTTAATCACTAGTAACATTTTTTTTTGCTTCTGACTCCCACAACTTTGTGCTCTATTAGTCTAGAATTCTTTGTTCCAGAGAAGCAAAAGCTTATACTAGAAAGCACAACAAAGATTCCACTGAACTGGGAGTTAACAACTTCCTCTTGGTCATTTTGCTCTTCTCATGCCTCTTAGGAAACAAATTATAAAGGGAGTTATGGTGTTGGCAGCGATGACTGACCCAAAGTATCAAGAGGAATTTGGACTATTACTCCACAATGAACGAAAAAATATTGAATCATAGGAGATCCTTTAGGGAATCTCCTAGCATTATGTTGCTCTGCTATTGAAGTCAATGGGAAACTACAACCTAATTCAAGCAGGGTGACAAATGGCCCAGAACCTTTGGGAATAAAGGTATTAATCACCTCACCATGAAAAATGCCCTGCTGAAATACTGGCAGAATGTGAAAGGGATACACAATGGGCTGTAGAACAAGGTAGTTCTGAGTATCAGCTATGATCCCATAATCGGTTATAGAAGTGAGGACTATAATTTTAATTGTTCTTTCATAAAGTGCTTTCTACATAGTATAATGTTGATAGACTAAATATTGTTTCCTAAGCATTGTTTAACCTGTTATGAATACTCAAGTTATGAAATGTTAGGACTGAGCATCCCCCAAAGAAAAGTTATCTTCTATTCTGAGGAGGCAATTAGTGTGTTTCTGTTTGTGTGCAAGATAGCTATTTTAGGCCTAATTGTGAACTTGTCTTTGCATGTGAAGACTAAGCTTGGTTGAAGGAAATGTTACTTGTTGCCAGACTGACAATGGGTGGATTCTGATAGTTAACTGATTAGTCAACCTGACTAAGAACTGCCAAAGTAAATTGGATCAGCTTAGTTCTGGGTGTGGCTGAAAGGCTTTGCTGAAGACAGAAGACCCTCCCTAAATGTGAGTGCACCAATGATTAGGCTTGTAGCTTGAATGGAAGAAATGGAAACTAAGAAGGAAGCCTTGTGTCTGTCTCTGGGGAAGGGTTTCACTCTTCACCTTCACCTTGGATATCATCTCCCGCGTTCTGGTGCAAGCACTTTGGCTTCTAGATATTGATTTGCATAGAGAGCACATTCAGCTCCAGTCCATTGACTAGAACCTTTGCTCCTCCCGGCTCTGGACAGCCCTTTTGCTGACACTGTGGGTGATCAAGGTAAGCTCGTCTTGTAAATCATTATGCATTTCTTTTTTGTATTTTAGGAAAGGGTCTACAGGATGTTCAAGGACTCACTACTACATCGCACTACATAGTGGTCTGCCTGTTTACAGCCTCCCAAGAGCTGGGATTACAGGGGCACACCACCATGCTCAGTCTCAATTGCCATCGCAGTGTATCCCGGGGGGTGGCCGGCCCAGGGATATCCTTTAGCAGGCCCAGGGATAGAATCCCAGGTTCCTGAGCCTGCTGAAAGAGCTTTAATCGGCTGAGCTATTTGGTCAGCCCGATCCTTACATATTTCTATAGCTTCCTTAAATCTGTTTTTCTGATAAGCACTGCTACACACACACACACACACACACACACACACACACACACACACACACAAATGGCTTCACATAATCATGCTGATTGAAGCTTAAGAAATTATGTTCCCAAACTGTCAATGACCCATTGTTTATCAATAGGACAATACATATTTTTGCTGGATGTTTAGAGCTTTGCTTTGGAATATTTTCTTGAAATATTTATGAACTACAGGTCTGTATGGGTATGAATTCACTTGAGTGAATTTCAAAAAATGTTAATAAAAAGAAACTAGTGTGAGATCCCTTTAATATGATATAATAATAAACAACAGGTAAAATTGATCTCTGATGATGGGTATGAGAAGAGTGGTTGTGTTCATAGGTGGAAGAGAATAATTAGAAATATCAAAAAATAGTTGGCAAGATAGAAATGTTGGTTAGGATAAAGACTTGTCATGTGCACATATTTGTCAAAACCCTGAATACCAAAATATAATTTATACTACAAAATTCCCCCATTTTCTCAGGCTGAATAGAATATCAATTTATTTGCAGAACTTTTCAATGCATATTATTTTCCCTTTTCTCACTAGTAGTGCACATTGGCCTCATCACTGGGATTGTGGATACTTGTCAGTCACACTCACTGCTGTCTTTTACTCACCCCTGGATTTCCATGTGATGTTCCTTCCATCTGTGTGCTCTCTAGCCAAGCATTGCAGATGCAAATCTCAACTCTTACGGAGAACTCAGGGAACCCTCTATCTTGCAGTCTGCTTTAATTTCTTGTTAGATCATATTTACCTAATGCTATAATATACATCATTGTTTATGCAGGTATTTTTATGTCATCATACTAAGATGCAGACTCTAAGAATGCAAGAGTTTTTTTCTCTGTAGTCAAGGGCTAGAATTATTCTTGTATCACAGCAGTTGCTCAACAATCTTTCCTTGCATCAGGGGAGAGAGCTCAGAAGACTAAGGGCTTGCTTAGGTGAGTTCAGGGACTACAGCTCTATCTGGCACTACAGCCATGCTAGCCCACTCCCGGGCACACCGAGCTGGCCGTGCAGTATGGGTATGGTGGCATATGGCTGTAATCCCAGCTCTGGGGCGGCTAAAAACAGGAGGATGGTTATGAGTCTGAGCAGTGTAGTGCAACCCTCTACCAAATAATTAAATTAAAAAAATATTTACTTGCCTCTCTGAAAGATTGAGTGGATAGATTTTATGAGTAATACAAGGTGTTAATGATGCATAATCAAATAAAAGGTAAAACATAGCAAGTTTTATTTTGTCGTAAGAAATACTAATTTGTTTCTTAAACTTCTTAGTATTATTCACCCTTCTTACAATTTCCTTTCAAGGACCATTTCTATAAACTTCTTTGTGGAGCCTGAAACCTTTCATTTCAGATGGATCTGAGTCCACCTATTATTATGGTGGACTAAAAATAGTAGGCACATGACCCAGGTCTGGAGAGGCAGTGTATTTTATTTCTCTGAGCTCAGTAATTGGAGTTTATGACTCATGTCAAGACAGTTAATATTCTTGCTGGGATTTTACCATGAATGTAGGAATAAAGCATTATTTTCCCCAGGATTACAGGCTATCAGGTTGCTATAAAACTATGACTCTTCATAGGAATTTTTCATCATCTGAGACAAGCATTATGTATAGCAAACCTAAAAAAGTATAGTCTACTAAATAGATTATTTTCATCCCTGATTCAGTTGTGGCAAAAAAAAAATTTTTCTCTGCTTGAAATTACAAATATGAAAAGGTAAAATTATTCATTTATGGAATATGTATTACTGCAATTTTTAATGTAGCCATACCAATTTGAATTATTAGAAATACTGTCGTGTGAGTATAAGTATGTACTTGGGTTTTGATTGAGGAGCTATTTTGTCATTTCCTATGAGGATTTGCACTTATAAAAAGACTGGCAAACTCATTGAGTGGAAATCCTCAGAGTTTAGAGTAGGTTTTCTACTAATAATGTAAATAACTGTGACCAGAAGAATTTTTCTAAGAAGTGAGATATCATTTTTAATATGAGCAAACATTGTTTCTTCTAAAAATTTCCATGTAAATCATGAAAAACTTTATATCAGGCAAAGGAGATGAAAGACCATTTCATGAAATGGAAGGAAAGGAAAACTTTCCTTGACATGGAGGAACAGCAGATTAATGGAATGAATGCAAATTAATCTAAGAATTTTCTTAACAGTCTATAGAACTTTTCTGAGTAGAACTATGGCTGCGAAATGTTATAGAAAAAAATCAAAATATTAGTGGAAATTACCCTAAGATATGCAAGGTTTTAAACTGAAAATTATTAATACTGCAAATTAACTTCATTTTTTTTTTGCTATGGGAGGGTGAGAAATTATGGTAAAATATGCTGAACATAATATGTTTCTTGTTTGAATATCCAAAATATGATTTAAAGCAGTTTTTAATATTTCAGTCAAATGTGCTCAAGTAGTAATTTTCATTATCATTTGCTTCCAGAAATAATTATACATTCACAAGGATTTCTAATGTGATGCAGAGAGAATCTGGGCAGTCTTAACCAGGTTTCTTGCAGCTTTCTCCCAATGACTTTATGCAATTTTAGTGTAATATTAAGGCAAGGCATTTAACATGGATTGTGGTATATGTGTATAGTTGTTCCATTTTATTTGGTGTAGATGTGCGTAACTGCGCTTACAGTCTAGACCAAAAACAAATCCATCTCTCCAAACATTTTGTTTGATACTGTCTTACACATGAGCCCAAATCACTGCTTCAACCATTAACAATCACTAATCTGTTTTCCATTTCTATAATTTTACTGTTCCTAGAAGATTCACAAGTGGAATAATGTAGTATGTAACAGTTTGAAATTGGATTTTTCTATTCAGCACAATGTCTTTGTGATTTATCCATTTGTTACCACATATCAATAGTTGGTCATTTTTATTGAGGACTAGTATTTCTCTGGAGAGGTGTGTATAGTTTCTTATAAGGCAGTTGGCTACTGCAAAATATTTTGGTTGCTCAGACAGTAAGCTGGAACGCAGAAACAGGATCTGTCATCGAGCATAAAGTAAGGAATGTAAGGAGCAGCCACTGTGGAAGCGCTTCAGTAGTTTCTCTGTAAACTAAACATGCATTTAATATATAACATGAAAATTAAAACTATGGATATTTATCCCATAAAAAATAAAACGCTATTGCACTGAAGCCTACAAAGGGTTATTCATAGCCTAGTAACAGCCAGGAATCTCTTCTACATTTTTCTATTTTCTTTTTGTCTCTAGGATGACAACATTCTTATCATCTATATCTTCATTGTCTATTTAATACCTAATTTTCACATCTACCTCAGTACTCTAGCACACATTGAAAGCCAACCACAGGACTTGACAGGGCAACATGTACTTCTGCGTGTTATTACATGACCAAGCACTTCTACGAAATGACCCCCGGCACTCATCTGTACATATTACCAGTTGATTTCTTCCATCACGGATTCACACACTCTTTTAACCTCTGTGGACATTCAATATATTTGTTTTATACTTGCTTTTCCTTCTAAAAATACAGAAAACTAAAACTCTTTTTATTAGTTTTATAAAAAGAGTGTTGATGCTTTATTGGTTTTCATTGTTTCCATAGTTGGAATAATGCCTTTCTTAGAGGAGACACCAAGTGTTTGTTTAAAGAACTAATAAGTAAATAACTTTATCTAACCATTAACTCTGGCTGATAATGTTGTATTAATTCTTAGAAATAAATTTTGAGTTTATTTTAAAAATCAGCCACCATATTCAGTTAAAGGTTTAATTGTCTTAATTGAGTAGTATCCTGCCTAAAATAGGAACTATATTGGGCATGACAGAACTACTGAGTCTTGCATAGTAGCTTGACCAGAACAAAAAAGAAAAACAGAGAAGGAGAAGAGGAGGAAGAAGGAGGAAGAGGAGTGGAGGATAGTGTATACAGCGTTACTTAAGTTTGCATTACATGTAGCCCTGAAGCAGAGGATCATTCTGCTTGTTCAGGTTGGGCTCCTTCTGGTGATTCTTTTTTTTTTTTTTTTTTTTTTTTTGGGGATTGAACTCAGGCCCTTTCGCTTGCCAGGGAAGCGCTTATTCCACTGAGCCAT
>NW_004524600.1:14889200-14909972 GCF_000260255.1 Octodon degus
TTAGGGAAGGGTCTACAGGGTGTTCAGGGTCTCACTACTAGATTGGACTCATAGTGATTCTCCTGTTTACAGCCTCCCAAGTGCTGGGATTACAGGCATGTGCCACCACATCAGTCTCAATCACTGTCTCAGTGAGTCCCCAAGATGGAGCAGGCACAGCAGGCCTGGGGATGAAATCCCTGGGCCCTGGGCCTGCTTGCTGGCACTTTAATCCACTGAGCTATTTGGCCAGCCCCTTCTGTTCGTTCTTTTCAACCCTATTTTAAGAAAAAAAAAAGTTAATATAGGAATCTTGCTGTTTTCTTAAAGCTTCAGTTTTATTATTTAGTACTTAGTATTATGGACTTCATGTTGATTTTTTGGGGGTGTATGCTAAAACAAGAGCGGAGTCCTATGGCTTCTACAAATTGATGTCACAGTAAGTATTATTTTGCTCACTTAGGAAGAAAAACATGAAGCTAGAATTTTATTTTAAGCAAAAGTTCACAGCCTAGCCTGGAGTTAATGGGATGTAAGTTTTCAGGTTAAAATAATTGTTTTTCTCCTCTAAGCAATTTCCTAAATCAATGGATTGCCTCTAGTCTGTTTCTTATAAGTAGTTGTTCAAATATGTAGACTAGTTGCTATTTTTAAATGTATTCACACTGGTTTCAAATTATGAAGTAAATGTTTTCCAGAAGAGGAGAAAGGGGAAGGGGCACTCAAAAGTGACTAGTGACTTCTTAGTCATCCAGCTGAGGTTCACCTCAAGCAAAGCCCCACTCGTCTCCATAGGACTTGGTGTCTGTGACTTCAGAAGTTTTCCTACCTCTCACTTCTCTGTGAAATATATATTAGAGGATCGTACTACAAGTATTTGCTTTAAATTATCACTCTTAAAAATTTTTTTCCTATTCATTTAATTATTTGGTACAGGGTCTCACTACACAGCTCAGACTTATAGTGATCCTCCTGTCTCAGCCTTCCCAGCACTGAGATTACAGGTGTCCACCACCACACCTGGTTTTAATGGCCAGCTCAGTTCCTGGGGACAGCATGGCTGTTGGGGCCAGCGCTGCATGTGGTACCAGGGAATGAACCCCGGTTCCTGTGCTGCCCAGGCAGGCACTTACTGCTGAGCAATATCCCCTGCCAGCTTTAAATTCTTAATGCTTATATTGTACAAATGCAATTTTGATGCTAAATTTTAAACTTCCTATCATATACCAGTTTCCTCGGTTATAGGTATAAGAAAACATTACAGATATAATTCACAAAATTTTGCCTTTTAATATATTTATTTTCATTCCATGCATTAGGAATTCCAGATTGCTAACTTCTTTCTTATTCCTTTCTGATTTTTGTTTTCTCCCTCATTTTTTCTTTAGATAGATTTAGATAAATCATGCTATGAAATTACAAACTCGATAGCATCTTTACATAAACACTCAGTTGTCCTGTTAGGCTATCTTAGCAACATCTCTGATTAATTTCTAGCTAGTTATTTTTATAAACATGTAGATACTTTGGTATTAAAGAATATTTTAGAAAATCAAAATGTGACTCAGCTAGATTGTCTCTTCCCACCATGTATTGGTACTCACCCCCACTAATGCACTTGCAAACCCTTAAATAATTTGTCTAATACATTAGAACTTTTGCTTTCAGCATTGCAGCTACCCATAGATTACTATCTAATTTCACCGACAGCTAGACCACGCATTCATTTCTATACACTTTTAGATAAAGAGAAATGAGTGGCATCAAATAATTAGAGACCACAGGGCCTCAGTACCAGCAATGATGAATGCTATTATTATTCCTCTGAGCATATGTACACAGTTAAGTTTTTCTTGTTATTTCTAAATTTGATGTGCTAATAGAAATCTTTTTCCTTTATAGACATATTGTCTGATTCTATTGATTGCTTCATGTTTATCTAAACTTCACTCATTTTTCCAGGAATTTTGTTTAACATTTTATTTCCACATCGTAGTCACTGACGTCAGCCTAATATATTTAGGTTGTCTTAGCATTCGTGCTGAAATAGGGCCGGGGAGATAGCTGAGCAGCATAAGTACCTGCCCAACAAGTGCAAGGTCCCGAGTTTGATCCCTGGTGCCACAAAAAATAATTAATTGATTAATTAATTAAATTAAAATTATTACTGAGATAACAGTGTGAAATGATCAGTTGTTGGGACACAAGTCTTTGAAACAAATGTAGTTAGTCTGTTGATATATTCCTGAGAATGAACTCTACTGACACAATTTAAACAAATGACATCCGTCAATGGGAGCATCGGATTGGCACTGTTGAAAACGGAATTCTCTCACTTGGTTTGAAACAATGTGTTGCCTGGCAAGGCCAGAAAGAATGTGCAAATGTGTGCAATAAGATTGCCTTGTTTACATTTTTGAGCAAGAAGAAAGTGTGTTACAAACTATGACAATAATTTTTTTCCAGAATTAATTTTCATTGTTCAGTGACCAACATTCATGGCTTTATTTTTATTATTTAAAGATTTTATTTTAATGATTTTGGTCAATATCAATAACCTAAATAGAAAAAAAATGATGATGAATAGCATAGCATGAACAAAAGCAATGAACTTATTCAATACTTTAAAAGGAGAGCAGCCAAAATCACTATAGGGATATATAAAAGTAGTAATATAGGTGAAAATTGTACTTGTGAGAGGGCCTTTGAGGTCAGGATATAATGAAGAGACAAACAGAGTAAGAGAGGAGGAGATGACAAAGTTTTTCCATAAAGTGAAATATGTTTTAGTTCAAAGCAAAGATACATTTATGAACTGAAGCAGTTCCAACAGGAGGGTCCTTGAGTGAAGAGCTGAGAGGAAAACAAAAACTGAGGCTTAATAAACATGATGAAAAATAACAACTCTAGTGTACAGAAGTAAACTTTGTGTTATTTCTCTTGGAAAGAAGCAACTTCCCCTTTCTTTTTATATGTGGTTTAATAAAATGAGATCCCAGTTGTTGGCTTCTTGTTGTATTCTCCGTGCAGTCAAGATTTTATTCGTGAAGTCTTTGCCCACCCTTACCTGTTCAAGAGTTCTACCTATTCTCCCTTCCAGTAGGTTTAGTCTTTCTGTTTTAATATTTAAATCTTTGATTCGTCTTGATTTTAGTTCAGTTCATGGTGATATACGTGGATCTAGTTTTAGTTTCAGCAAGTGAAAAGCCAGTTTTTATTAAAGAGACTATTTTTCTTTCAGTGAAGCGAGTGTGTTTGAAATTGAAGTTGTTAGTGATAGATTTGTATTGGATATATTCTCACTAGATCCTTTTAGAACATGTGATATGATTATAAAAAGAGCTTAAAATTTAATACATATTCTTCCAGGGCATGTCAAGGAACTACATGAATAAAATCTCTATGTGGTAAAAAAGGCAGGAAAGATTTATACTTACTCAGAGAAGTTTGAGAAGTCCCTATAATAAATATAAATAATTTGGTCAGAGAAAGGAATAGAAGAGTATCATCAAAGCTACAGTGATTGCTAAATAAAGCCCAACAAATGGCAAGTAAGTTTAAAAAAATCAAATGGTTTATGTAATTGGGAAAAATATAGCATGAACTTGGAAGACATAGGTGGAACTGGGGTTATTTGTGAAATTTTAAAAACCCTAAACATAGAGTTTTATTTTTTAATTCATCTAAGGCTCTTTATGTGTTTTTGGTACACTGTGTGTAAACATTATAACCACTTTGGGGTAGATTTAGAAGCAGGAAAAAAAAGAGGAATGGACAACTATTCTTAAAACAGTCTTTCTATTTTGAAATTTTGGTTGACCTCTTTTCCTCCTATGAATGCTTACATAACCACTGTACTTATAGTTAAATGGGTTGATAAAACATAGTGTATAATTTGCCACAACAAAAAAGAGTAGCAAATCCTCTTGTTTATGTAGGACAAGTGCACTGGCAGTGACACTGCCTGTGGTAACAACGACAATGGAAGAAAATGTTGCAATGGGGAAAAAAAATCCATAAGAATGTTAAAAGCCTACAAGGAAGCTCTACATACTTGGCAATGAAATATTGTCACATAAAAATAGGAGAGTGGGGGCCTGTAAAGGTTTTCTTGCATTATATTATCAATAATAATGGTAGTTTGTGATGTGTGTAGAGACCATGGAAAAGATAGAAAAGGAAATGAAAATAGATTCAATTTCAAAGAGGCAGACCTCTGGAATTTAATAGCAAATGATGACTCTCCAACTGCACTAATGGTTTTGTTTTTAAAGCCGGAAAAGCTTTAAAGTTTAAAGAAAAGCAAATAAAAATTTTCCACCTAATTTTCCCACTATAAGTACTTAAAGAAAGGCAGTTGTAATTATTCCATAAATACGTACAAAATGGATCTATATGAAATTACATTTTTGTAAAAGTATACTAAAATTTTAGAAACTATTTCAACTATTCTTCTAATGTTTTCCTAGTGAAGACCTCTATCCTTAATTGCACAACTGAACCTATGCAGACATATGTTATACAAGTATAGCTAAGTAGGAAGTTTAATTTAATAAAATAATTAAATTAATCATGAAAATAAATCAAGTACCTTCAGTCTGGTACTTCTTTAACATTATCATATTGTTGTGAATAACTTTTAGATAAGACTATAATGGATTTTTATGAAATTCAAAAGTCGAAGGACAGTATTGATACATTCATGTGTCAACTTGAGAAGTTTAGAAATTTAATCAAGTGACTCAGCAGGGAGCCAAGATTCTTAGTTTGTAAACATCCTCATCCTTTGCAGAAGGAGAGCACGAATACTGTGTGAGTTCTACACCCCCACTGCAGAGTTGCCTAGTTATAACCTACAGTGGGGAGTGAAGCTGCCCGAAGCAACAGCAGCTGCCCCTCCCTTTGCTCTTTGCTGTTCTCTGCCACCAGGAACGGCTGCTTTCTGCCATGTGCCACTCTGCCTTGCAGTCAGACAAGTATGTACTGAAACCTCCACTAACTATAAGCTAAGTAAACCTTTCCTTCCCCAATTTTGGGTGTCATGTATGTTGTTCTAGCCATGAGTGAAAAGTAACCAAAAATGTCAAAAAGAAATGAGTTGGGTTGAAGAGAGAGCTGCATTGGCCTTAGTACCTTGTCCGTGCCAGCCTCAAAACCAGGAGTGAGGGTACAAGCCTGTAACCCCAGCACTACGGAGGCTGAGACAGGAGGATCACTACAAGTCTGAACTGCGTAGCAAGAATCTGTACCAAATAAATAAATTAATTAACTAAAACAGGACTGAATGTGGGAAAAAAATGTATTGATTTTAATTCCACTAGAGAAAAATTACAGTAGTATAGTCATAATCTGCTCAGGGCTGGGATTTTAAAACTTAACATGTGATGACCAAATTAAGCTTTTTTTCTGAGTTAGTTTCAATTCTGTATTCACTAAGTCGCTGTTCGTGACACCAGTATGTCAGGTGCATGCAGCGAATGGCACATAGAAGGACTGAGAAATGGTCACAGTAGTATTCAATCAAATGTGAATCTGTCATATAAGGAAATGCCTGTTTCTAAGATCAGAGAAAAAGACAAGACTGACAGAAGTAGATTACTGATCAAGGCATCATGCTCACATAGTTTATTATGTTTGTTTTCCAAATACATAAGATACTAATGAGCTGTGTGGGACTGCCAGGTGTAAATTATACTATTTTAAGGTTACCCCAGCAGTTGTCTCTGGCCTTGATTGACATTTATTACCCTGAAAAATTTTCAAGGCATAACACAAGCATGAACCTGCTGATTTAGAAAATGCCAATTAAAATTAACATATTTTAGTTTTTCTAATAGCTATGAAAGATATTGACCTAAACAGTATAAGGAAAGGAATTTATTAATACAACCAAAGTCTTTTTTCTGAAAAGAATAAGCTATTTAAAAATCTGAAATGCTAAGCATATTTTTATTGCATTGTAATTTGTTAAATTATTTTAAAAACAAATAGTATAGAAATTAGTGTCACTTTCATTCTTCCTTATTTTATCTGAAAGAAAAATTCTTTTAGAGAAAAATAAAACAATATTTGTAGAATACAGATCAATAAAATTTTGTGTTCAAAGCACATCCTATTTACTTTAATATTGTTAAACATCCTCCAGCCCAATTTAAACATAACTACTGTATTGCTTGTCTTTATAATCTACTGAAAAACATTCTGTGATTCAAATTTTTAAGCATATAAAATTGAATTATCAGTTTATTATATTAGTGCACATTAAGAAATAAAAAAAATTTACCATTGAACATATTATTTATGGTCTTATTTACAAATATACCATAACAGCTGCTCCATAACTTAGAGGAGATAATACCCAAAAACAGAAAATTAGATTAAATATTTATGGTCATTCATACTGCTCAACTTTTAGAATGTTAAAACATTTTTGAAGTTTAGATAATGAAAGACATAATTGTTTTAGCTAATAATCTTTCTAAATCATTGCAACAAAGTAGATCAATTGATTTGGGAAAAGTAAGGAGTATGATGCTTATGGAAAGAACAAATACATATATCTTAAAGCAGATAAATATTTTTCTACTTATGGACTTAATATGTTAAGACAGAAAGAGCACTAACTTAATTCATTGAGATAAGTCAGATAACATGTCAATAAAGTTGTACATTTTTTTCTTTTAATTGTAGATAGAACAGCTCAGAGTGTGTTTCTAAGTTTTAGTGGAAGAAACCATGATACAGACACACTGGATAATTTGTTCAACGTCCAGCAACTAAAGAATACTATAAATCTTGTTTCTTTAACCCTCATTCATGCTGATTGCCACTTCTATATACTTTCTTGTACACTATCATATATCTCTGACAATAAAAATTATGGGTAATTGAGGACTTTGGAAACTGCATCATTTTTAATAATGGTATCTTAAAGGTGTCTCTTCCAGAACTTCCATATAATCATTTAGATAATTTATTTTTTTTAATTTGTCAAAAAGTCAAGTATGTCATAAAAATTATTTTGTTAAGAAAAAACAGAGAACTGGAAAATTTAAAAGTAATGTAAAATCTACTTCAAGAAACTAGGAAAAACATTTATACCCAAATAAACAGAAGGAGGAGGTAGTAAAAAGTAAGAGCTGATGTTAGGAAATAGAAAATAAAGGCTAGCAACAACTAATAGGGACTTACAAATTAACTTAAAATATCCATCATATATTATTTATGTTTTAATTATATAATAGACAAAATATGTGACCCTATGCAATCATGTATATAATTGTATGCAAATATGTACATACATTAAACACTATGTATGAAAATAAGGAGTAGATTATAGCAGTATGTATAGTATTGAACGTAATAAAATTATAAGACATTTTTAAAAAGGGAAATCTAATAATCTTGGATAAGCAAATATTTTTAAATTAGACATGAAATGAGCATCATAAAAATTGATAAAATGCACTTCATAAACTTTAAAAATTTCCACTCCTGACAAATTTTAAAAATTTACTCTTCTAAAGATTTATTAACAGGCCACAGAAGACAGACTGCACCCCAAGCTGCAGAAGGGCTGTGTTGAGCCATGAGACACCCACCCGAAAGGCACAGGAGCCTCGCTGAACTGCAGCCTGACATCCCCACCATCACGGAAGGCAGGTTAAGGCCCAGACAGCTATGGGGGCTTGGTGAGCCCTGCACTACACACCCACCATCACAGGAGCCTTGTGGAGATTTGGCCTGACTCCTCCCCTCAATATTGCAGGAGTCTTGTTGACTTATAACTCACCACCCTTCACTGTCACAGAAACCAAGCTGAATCCTGGACAGCTGGAGCTTTGCTGTTCCTAACCTGAACCCCAATGTCATTGGAGCCTTGTTGACCCATTCCTTGGCCCCCTACCATTACTGTTGAACATCGGGAGCTTCAAGAATTTCAAAACAGAAGAGCAAACATCAATGTCAGACCTGCACTCCATGCAGAAAAAGTCCAAGAGACAAAAAAAGAAGAAGTTGGAAGTCACACACCTGAAATTTTAAAATGATAGCAACTGATGTAAAGAAAAATACCCCATCAGGCTATAGAAGAAATCACTGAAATAAGACATAGTTAAAAATATAGAACATCTGGCCAAATATCTCAGTGGATTAAAACACCTGCAAGCAGGCAGAAGGACCCGGGGTTGGATCCCTGGGCTTGCCATGCTGGCCACACCCCTGGGGCAAGCTGAGATGGTAATTGAGACTGGGCGCGGTGGTGCACACCTGTCATCCCAGCTCTTGGGAGGCTGTAAACAGGTGGATCACTAAGAGTTCGATCTAGTAGTGAGACCTTGAACACCCTGTAGACCCTTCCCTAAAAATACAAAAAAAAAAAAAAATGTAGAAGAAGTAAAACCATGGTGTTATGTTGAGTTGTAGGGGAATCAGGTCAACAATTTCTAACACTGCCAATCAAGCAGAAGATCCAATACTATTATGGACTACTGGACTCTTTCATAATACTTTGCTGAGTTAACACACCTGTAATATTCAAATGACAGAACTAAACAAAAAAGTGGATACACATGAATGTCCATTTGGTATCTGTGTATTCAAAATGGTTAGGATAGATATATAGTTACATTCTCTTAATGAATAGAGAGATTTGTTCTAATAGTGTTTGTAAATAGGATATCATGTCCTCATCTTGTACAGCAAATAACCACTAGAAAGAATGTATGCAATGTGTTAATTATTGAAACTGTCCTACCAATTTGGTTTGAAACTGCCTCATTGCTATTTGTTTCTCAATAAAATTATGGGAAAAAATATGAAAAAGGAAAAGAAAGAAAAGTAAAGAATAAAACAGAAACACTAACTCTAATGAAGAAGAAAGTAGGTAGAAATATTGAAGACTAGGACTAGGAAGACAGTTCAAGAAGAAAAGCCAAACTGCATGAGAAATATTTTAAAGCATCAACAATCAGGATCACATTTTTTGAAAAGTTTTTGCAGTTTGAAAGAAATCACCAACAGAGTAAAAAGAAAACCCATGAGTTGGGGGAAAAAATTGCCAACTGACTCTCAAAGGATTTCTATCTAGAATATTTAAAGAATTAAAAATAATAGTAATAATATTTCCAAAATTCAATGACCCAATTAATAAATGGACATCTTAGATGAGCATGCATTTCTCAGATGAAGAAATACAAATGACAAATAAATACATAAAAAAGTTCAACATCATTGGTCATTCAAGCAATGCAAGTTAAAATAACACTGTTATTACATCTCTTCACAGAAAGAAGGGCTATCATCAAGAAATCAACAAATAAAATATCTGCAGTAGCTGTGCAAGAAAAGGACCCTGTGCACTACTGATGGGAGTGAATACTGGTATAACCTCTATGGAAATCGGTGTGTATATTCCTCAAAATATAGGAGTATAGGTCCCAATGAAATGAGCCATCCCTCTCCAGGGTATTTTTCCAGAACAGAACACATCATATACTGGGATATGAGCACCCATGTTTATAGCTGTACAATTGGCCATAGATAAATCTTGGAAACAACCCAAATGCCCCTAAACTGAGGAATGGATAAAAAAGATGTGGTACTTTCACACAGTGGAGTATTCCTCAGCTATAAGAATGATACAATCAAAGCTTTTGTAGGTGAATGGATGCAATGAGAGACCATACATGTAAGTGAAATAAATCAGACCCACATTTGTAAGCATCATATTGGCCTGCTAGTGTAGGAACTTGAGAGTAAATAAAATTTGAAACATAAAATAGATACTGTGTGAGTAAAAGAATCTGTTGAAAGTGCAAGAACAGTGCTGGAGTGATAGCTCAGTGGAGAAAGCAACTGCTTATGCAAGTGCAGGGACCAGGATTCGATCTGCAACACCCAGCCTGGACTCCCCTGAGCACACTGATCCAGCTACCCAGACCAGGCATGATAACACATACCTTTAATCCCAGCTCTGCAGAGGCTGAAAATAGAAAGATCACTACGCGTCTGAGTGCATAGTGTGACCCTGTACCAAATACACAAAAAATATAAGAAAATGTAGGAAAAACTTGGATGAGAAAAAGGACAAAAGATAGAAGGAACTAAAAAGTTATATTTATGTATATATACATGACACCTTGATAATTTTATTATCATTTTTTTTTGGGTGGTACCAGGGATCAAACTCAGGATCTGGCACTGGTCAGGCAAGTACTTATTCCACTGAGCTATCTCCCCAGCCCCCGATAATTTTATTATTGATTTCTGCTGGCCTATTGAAAGAAGCAGGTAATGCTTTCTTTTCTCCTCCTTTTTAATTTCTTATAACTTTCTTGGATGAATTTTACATGATTATATCTGGTAATCTAACAACTAATCAGAAGACAACATTATGCAATGTAGCAACCATTGTTAAATTACTATCATTTGTTTAGTGAAAGTCCGTATTATGTCAAATATCTTTGGCTATACTTTATTCTCTTTAAAAATTAAAATTAATAAAATTTATTAACAAAATAAAATGCTTAACTGAGGAGTACTATTTGAATTACCTATTAGAGAAAGAATTTGTACATAGCATATGTAACTTATGTAAATTGGACAAGACTCAGTTGTGGCTAACAGTTTTTCAAAAGTACTGGTATTTATCACATTCTAAACTTTTACTCTTTTCAATGTTTTGCACATATATTTTGTTGTCACAATTGTTGTTCAAATTTTACACAGACAGAAAAGGGTGGAACCTTTTTAATAAAGAAATGGTATTTATAAATGATCTGTACTGTAATACAATAAATCTCGTTATAAACAATCACTTTCTGTGTTTTACAAAAGAAATATATTTTAGTTGCTAATAAAGGTCTACACAACTCAAAACAAATGCGCAAGTTATGTGAAAATGTGTAGTCTACAAAGAAGTGATGAAAATAATCTATGAGTACATTAACAGATTTATTGTCTTAGTTGTTAGAGAAAATCAAGCTCTAAACATTGTTATGGCATGATATATATATATATATATATATATATATATATATATATATAGCTGTAAAAATATAGCATTCTAAAATTGTTGAAATGAAAATGACTGTATTAAGTTTTAGTTGTAAATTGAAACTAACTATTTCATACATAATCAGTGAGAGTGTTAAATACTCAAGAAGATACTTTGAAAAATATAAATTTTACATAAGTGTGTGTTTTCAGTAAGACAACAATCTCATTTCTAAATATTTATCAAAGATTAAAACCTCTATACAAATATTTGCAAACAACTACTTGTGAACAAGAGGTGGAATAAAAAACCACACAAGTTTGACTTAACTCATCAAAAGCGTGCTATACATAAGCTGTACTGCATGAAATATGTCTATCACTAGAAAGAACGACTTATTTATAACAGTAATTGAAGTAACCATGTGTTACAGGTTGCAAATGTCACCTTGATGCTTAAATGAAGACCTAATAATCACAAAACTATGATTGTAGAAAAAGAAGACCTAGTGGGTTCTAATATCCAGAGGACTGGAAACAGAGTCAAATGGTTATAGGGTTACTTTTTGGAATACTGGGAATACTTCATGTCACAATTTTGATGGGGTTTATATAGGTAGATACACTAATTACATCTCATTAAATTTTACACTCAAACATTTAGCAGATTTATGTATGTATATTTTATTTGAGTAAAATATATAATTTAATACAAAAATATTAGCTAACTCTATAAAGTAGTTCTCAAACTTAGATAACCTGGCATGCAGTATATTGTGATATATGTTTCTGGAATTAATTCTACTGTTACATGTCATGGACTTCGCTGACAATTACCTATTCTAGTTGAAAGGAACAGTTAATTCTAAGAGCATTTTACCTCTCTTGTGACTTTTTTTACTGATTAATAGTGCTATAATTGTAAGGTCTATGGTAACCATATGGATTTGATGTAATTTGTATAAATAGGGACTCATCATAGCTAAATTTAATATAGCAACCAAATTTAAATGCTAATATCCTAACCCCTAGCACATCGGAATGTGACCTAATTTGGACATAAAATCATTATAGATGCAACTAGTTAAAACAAGATCATAATGAAGTAAGATAGGCCCCTAATTCAGTACATCGGTATCCTTGTAACAAAAAGAAAATAGGACCTAGAGCGTCATACAGGGAAAGTACGGAGTGAAGATGGAAACAGACAGCTAGGTCTTGTAGGATCCATGCAGTACCCAAGATTACCAGCTAGAAGCGGAAGAAAGGCAAGGTATGGATCCTCTCTCACACACCTCTGAAGTACCTAATACTGCTGGAAACTTGCTTTTGATTTACTGTCCTTTAGAACCGAGAAAAAATAATTTTCTACAGTTGAATCACTATATCTGCAACACTTTTGTTTTTCAAGTGCTAAAAAGAGCTAACAGGAACTCACAGTACAGGAAATCACTTGGTGCACAGTCTGAGCTGCATAAGAAGGCTCCCAGCAGGATGCAAAGATGCCACGTACAGGTGATAGAGGCGAAGCTTGCTCTTCCCTTGTTAAGGTATTTAAAAGCAAAAGCGAATATGTCTTAACTATGACTCAAATAATAAATTGTGCCCAATAGTCACATTTCTCTAGAATTGTTTAACCTTTGTAACAATTATTTGTTTCCAGGATGGAAATTATTTTATTCCTTTGTCTTTAATATTAATATGTCTGCATAAAAAATAACTAACTTTAATATCAAATAATATAATTTCCCAATAATATCAATTCCGCAAGTTTACGTTTACTTCCTAAAATTTTTTTGTGATGACTATACAGGTGTATGGTTCATAAAGTTTAATGAATAATTTGAATTACTTGAAGAACTCCAGATGTTATTATCCACTTTCTAATTCACATATATGGCATATAGCTCCAAGATGCAGGATTAAAACTTTAATAAAAGTTTATTATAATTGTTATTTATTAATTTTAACCATGTAGTTGGATGCCTAGTTACTTTAATTTGTTCACTTAGTTAAGCAATTTCACTACATCCAAATGTGATTTTTCTTTGTTTATATAGGACATGTTCATTAGATATGAAATACTAGGTTTTGAAGATCTTCCTGTCCCCCTATGCAAAGGTGAGATGTTTCTAAAGATCAACCTAGGTTTGGAAGTGTGGGGAAGATGTCAGGGCCAATTCATGATGAAAGTGTCTGATGAGAGCTCTGTAAGCCCAAAAGTTACACTGAATGGCATTGTCCTGGAGCCACCACAGTGAAGCAGCGCAGTTATCCAGATACTCTAGTCTGGGAAACCAAAAAGTAGGAAAGCAATTTAGCTTTCAGTTTGGAGCTGATGAATTTAATGAATTTGTATAATTAACTTTGCTTACTTAAAAATATATATTTCTTGAAAATGATTTCATTGGGCTGGGAAGCTATCTCAGCAGACTAAGCACCTGCTTAGGCAAGCACAGGCACAGAAGTTCAATCGCGACACCATAGGCTGTGCTAGCTCAGTCCCTGGGTGCAGTTAACCCACCACTGAGACCTAGCATGGTGGTGCACACCTATAATCCAGGTGCTGGGGAGGCTGATAGCAGGAGGCTCACTACAAGTCTGAGCTGCATAGTGAGACCCTAAGCCAAATATATAGAAAGAAAGAAGAAACAGAAAGAAAGAAAGAAAGAAAGAAAGAAAGAAAGAAAGAAAGAAAGAAAGAAAGAAAGAGAAAGAAAGAAAGAAAGAAAGAAAGAAAGAAAGAAAGAAAGAAAGAAAGAAAGAAAGAAAGAAAGATGATTTGATTGCACCAACAATAAAGCTACAAGAGGAAATGTTGATTTCTAACAAGATTAAACTATAAATTGTACCACATAAAGATATGGAAAAGTGCTTAAAAGCATTCTTGTTTTATAAAAAGCAATATTGCTTCTACTTAGCTCAATTTAGTTAAAATATGTATGGGTACCATCTCCTAAATTCTGTCTAGAGCTATTTTTGCTGTTGCTGTCCATTGAACGATGAATCAAATTTTTTTTTACTAGATAAAACAAAGCATCTGTTTGAGGTAAAGGTAAAATCTGTAGTTCTACTACTTGTGAAGTTTGTTTTTATTAATGCCACAAAAGTGGTTGATTGGTAGAATGCAAGTATACTAGATAGGAATTGAATAGTTAAAAAATTGTCTGTCTTACAAGACATACAGGACAATTTTTGATAGTATTGCTTTAAATACCAGAAAGAGCCCATGACAAGGATGCTTTAATTGCCATAGGCATAGGCTGAGATTAGAAGTGTCCAATTTATTGCTCTCATGTATATTTCAAACTCTACCTTCACTGATATTCCTTATCTCACAATGTTATATTATAGTAGTGTCTATACAGATAAGGCATTCTGTTCTTCTCTAGTCTGTGCTGTAACACAATACCAGAGGTGAATACTTTATAAAGGAAAGGGCAAATGACTTTTGAAGGCTGAATCCCAAGATTGGGCAGTTCTGTTTAGTGTCTAATGAGTTCATGGCAGATGACATCTCAGTGATACCAGTGCCAGAGAAAGAAATAAAAATATAAGAAAAAATGTCAGAGAGATGTAGCGGTTAGGCTCACTTAAAAAAAAAAAAAAAAAAAAAAAAAAAAAAAAAAACATTTATGTCTATCAGGAACTATCTGTAGTCTCATGAGAAATGCCTCAATTGCTTTTGCGGTTAATGCTTCTCTATGGTCCGTCGTACCTATGAGCCCCATCTTGTGCCACCTCTGAGCATCAACATTCTGTGGCCCAAGCTTTCACCACATAAACGTTTGGGACAAACTCAGACTTACCTAAACCAGCATTCTTGCCTTCCAGTGAAAAATCGAATGATTCCTCATTATCCAGACTATAAAACTCACAGCTAATACTCCACAGTGATTCTTTTCTCTTTTGTCTGTTTCCTTTCATTGTTGTGCACATATTGATGAAATTGTAATAATGTAGATATAAAATGGATACATTATAATTGTACAAGTTGATCTGTTGTTACAAAATGAACTTGTTCGTGTAAAATATTGTCAGATCCAGAAACAGAATATTACCAGCTCACTCAAAAATAACTTTACATCCCTATCAAGTCAAGACCCAAGGGCCAGCCCAATAGCTCAGTGGACTAAAGTGCCTGCTTCGGCAGAGAGCAGTAGCTGGAGTTCGATCCCCGGTAAGGTGTACTAGCCCCACCCTCGGGGCACACTGAGATGCTGATTGAGACTGGGCGTGGTGGTATGCACCTGAAATCCCAGCTTTTTGGAGGCTGAACACAGGCAGATCAGTACAACTCTGTCCTATGTAGTGAGACCCTGCAGACCCTGTATACCCTTACTAATATAAAAAAAAAGTCAAGATCCAATCCTCCAGGAAGACAAATTCCTTCCATCTGATAGGATGTTTTTGGTACATTTAATAAATGGAGTGATATGAATATATTTTGTGAGGTTTCTCTTCATCCATGCTAATGCATAATATATCACATTTGTAGTTATCATTATACTGTTGCTGTGAGTCTAATTTTTAGTTGGAGACTATTCACAAGTCTTTGATTTTATGTCTCCAAGGCCACTCAGTTCTGAGATTTGAAGGACAAGTGATAAATTATTCATTTTTCTTGATTCAATATCTACTGCACTTTAAAATAAGCACTGTTGATCTTAGGAAACTATGTTGTGAAAGTAGTGAGATGAACAATCTGAGCTACTTCCTCAAAAAGCATTTTTATTCGTCTCAAATTTTCAAGTACTTTATTAAAGTCTCATCTTACCCTGTACAGAAAGAAGGTATTACTATGGTCTGAATGTTTGTTTCTCCTACACACAAATTCATATTATGATGTATAGCCCATAAAACAGTGATATTAAGTGGTGGATTTTTATGGGAGGTGATTAGATTATAGAAGTACAGGATTCTTTTTGGAATTGGTGGCTTTACAGTAGAGACAGGAGAGAATTAGGTAGGACATTCTACTCTAGAGGGACACAGTGAGAAGTCTACACTGTCCGACAGGTAAGTTTGTCAACTTGTTTGACTCTGGCATCATGTATGGGATTACTGAAACATACTTCTGCTTGTATCAAGGTGGCATGATCTTGGGTACTGTATATGGTCCTTGACCATTCCTGTCACAGTTCCCTTTATCTGTTTCCCTGCTACCACTAAGTAAACATTTTGCTCTTCAATGCTTCTCACCATGATGTCCCTGCCTTCAGATCAGCCAAGAAAAGGCTGGAATTCTAAGACCCCATGGACCAGTAAACCCTTTTCTCTGTGACACTGAAGATGCCCTGCATTTGGTCCCAGCAATGGAAAAACAGAGAGATATAAAGGGTTGCCAGCTGTCACTGAATCTCCAGAACTAATGGTGAAAAATAAATACTGGTTATTTTTAAGTCATCCTGGTGTTCCTATTTTTACTGTAGCAGCCTAAGTAGTGTAAGACTTCAGCCTGTCAACATTAATATTGGTGGACTGGCAAGATAGCTCAGTGGACTATATGCCTTCTTAGGCAAGCACAGGGGCTGGAGTCCTGTGCCATGCTGACCCTGCCCCCAGGCATGCTGAGCCAGCGACCCAGACCAGGCATATGGTGGCTCATGCCTGTAATCCAAGCACTGGGGAGGAGCACCATTAGGAGTGATGGGATTACGGAAACACCCTTCTGCATGTATCGGGGATCATCACTAGGAGTACAAGTTGCCTAATGAGACTCGTAGGGGAAAAAAATACATAAAAAAGATTAACGTAGGTGTTCCTATTTAATTATAAACAAAAATTGAAGAATAACAACAACAAACAATAAGAGGATACATCCAAGGTCATGTGTCTATGACCCGCACAACACACCCGTAAGTGTGCTTTATTATTTTACCCAAAAGCCAAACAAGTTGGAAATCAAGGTTAACACTCATATGTCCTATCACACACTACACATTGCTTCCTTCAGAAATCTAAGTTTCATTACTGGGATAAGTATTCCTGTGCATATACAGGCATAAAGGAATATATGTGTCTATTATTTTATAAATATGTTTTTATTTTATTTATTTCTTTAGTCTTCTTTTTATTTTAAGGAAGGGTCTACAGGGTGTTCAGGGTCTCACTTCTAGCTCAGAGTCATATTGATCCCCCTGTTTACAGCCTCCCAAGTGGAATACAGGCACACAGGCACGTGTCACCACGCCCAGTCTTAGATATGCTTTTTAGAGAGTATTAATTTTACAGAAATGTGCAACATAACAAATAGTATTAGACATAATTTATTTTTTCCTATGTAGATCAATAACATCCCTTACCTGAATGATAAAATTGTTACAGTTCATAAATTTATATTGATACATTATTAGAAGTCCATACTTACCTTAGGTAAATATTTTTCTTGATGCTATATATATCCCAGGAGGGTGAGCAATTTTATCATGACATTTATCTACCTCTATAACACTGTACAAATGCTTGCACTGCCTTGCATTCCTCTATATTCTTCCCATTTATCCCTCATTTCTTCTTTTGGTAACTACAGATTTATTATTTTACCATTTTTGTGTTGAAGCCTTTTTCAAGATGTCCATTAAGTGAAATTATCCAGCATGTATTCTTTTCAAATTGACTTCTTTTACTTAGTAGTGTGCATTTAATGATCTATCATCTCTTTTCATGTTTCAATAATGAATTTCTTTTTTTTTTTAATGTGTTTAGTACAGGGTCTACAGGGTCTCACTATGTAGATCGGACTTGCAGGGATCCTCCTGTTTACAGCCCAAGTGCCGGGATTGCAGGCACGTGACACCAAGTCCAGTCTCAATTGCCTTCTCAGCATGCCCTGGGGGGTGGGACCATCACGACAGGCCTGGGGATCAAACCCCTGGCTCTTGCATCTGGCTAAGCAGGCACTTTAATCCTCTGAGCTATTTGGCCAGCCCAATGGTGTATTTCCCTGTAGCATGGAATAATATTCCATAGCCTATACATACCACAATTTATTTCTCCATTTAACTTCTGAAGCACTTTTTAGTTTCCTCCTCGTTTTGGCATTTATTAATGAAAAGACAGAAACATCCGTGTACAGGTTGAGTATAAATATAATACCTTGTGTTCCTTAGTTAAATACCAAGAACCATGATTGTTGACTTATATGGTAAGAGTGGGTCTAGTTTCATAAGAATCTACCAAACTCTCCCAAAGTGGCTGTATTGTTTGATATTCCCAAAATAAATAGGCATTTCTATTACTACACTTCCTCAGCAGGAGTTGATTGTCAATGTTTAATAGGCTTTCAGTAGTATTTTATATCTAATATTTATTGGACTGTATTGAACCTATAAATTATTAGGAGAAATGATTTCTTGATAATGTTGACCTTCTGTAAATGAATATGGGATATGTCTCCCTCATTAGCTGTACAGGTTAACCTTAATAGTGAAGCTTGATACAGAACTCCTGAAGCAGTGATGGAATCATGTGCCATTGTCTTCATCAGTGGAATGGCCCATTATTATTTCAAGCTGAATGTTCTGTGAGAAGCCAGTAGAAATAGCTGCAGTGCTGGACTCCTGACCTTAGATTTTGTATCTCTCTGTCTGGTGCATTTTCCTGTGTTCTGTTACTCACATGAAGTCAGCTGTTTTATTTCAACTACATTACTCTGCTATGATGTTCCTGCCTTGGAGATAACATATTATGCAAAATAAGGGACCAAAATAAGCCTTCTCTCCTTTCACTTATAAATGTCATGAATTACATGGGATAATTACTTGAAATAAATTAGATGTTTAAATAATGTCCTCTGACTGATCCAAATTTATCAGTGAAGTACTTTTGAGAAAGTGATGTTATTCTCCATTAAGCAAGCCATTTATATCATCTATTAGGATCAACGAAACCATGTACTATTAAAGTAGAATTTGCTCTATTTTAGTATACTTTATCGAAACATAAAGCATTTCCAAATATTTTATATCTGCCAAAAAAACATGTGGCCATGTTTTCACATCTTTTGGAGCACTTTCAACAGACCTATTATCTAGGTCTAACTAATAAAACACTAAAATTTGTGTGAAAAATATACTGTATTTATTTTAAAACATAAAAGATTCATATACTCAGAGGTATTTCTAAGGATTATTACCTCTCATCAGCTTCTATTTCGAAGGAAAAAAAATAGAATAAGGCAAAATAGGTATAATAGGCTTAGCTTTGGCTTTGGTTCTTTCTTTTATTCATTTAATTTTAAGGGCTTCTTCAAAACTTTCAATTCTAATTTTCTAATAAGAAACAAATGCTTAAGGTTGAATTTTCCAAGATGAATCTAGTCCAAAAATTAAATTGCATGAAATTGATATTGATAAATTATTTAGTCTTTTATATTTTCTTATAAGTGCATTTCTGGGCATATATTCATTAAGCAATTCTTCTAAGTAGTATTTATGAAAGGAAATTCTATGCTTTATGTTATACTAATGTAGCCAGAGAAGCAAGGCATGTTAGTGCTGGTGTGCACAAAAGAAAAGAAACAGCAACTGTTATAGAATAGAAAATTTAATAAATTAACAGTAGCAATCATAGATTTGTTTGCCATTTATTTCAAAACTTTTCTCTAGAAAAATCTCATTATGCATGAAAGCATGACTCTAATATTAAGAAATGTCAAAATCATGCTTCCGTCCACCCAAGATTTTATAAATTCTCCCCCACTTCATCACCTGCTAAGGTAATCAACGTGCATTTTTCTCTACTTCCCAATCAGTTGATTAAAGTATTGAGTAGAATTTTGCCTACATTAGGCAGCATTACGTTATTTGGTATCTTCTACTGTGATTTTGTATAATTATCATTCATTTAAGTAATTTATTGTCTTTTCCACCAAATTTTCTTCTATCTAAATTTACTGCTCATCTGAATTTCTAGTGAAACTAAAAAGATCATTTTAATAAGTTTTACACAAATATGAAAATTCACATTTTTTATCAAAAAGCACATTTTCTGTTTGTGCATACACTTGTGATTTTTCCCCACAAACCTTACGTGTATTTTTTTTAATTCATAAAGTCTGAGATTAGTTTCAGTAGCAAATATGACATGCCTCATAGTAAATATATTTTGGAGCTATAAGAGATAACTGGAGAGTAAGCAAGATGAAATCTTTACTTTTCAACATGGATAGGGTTTAAATAATTCTCACTACTATAAAGGAGAGAAATCCTGGATAAAGGACAACTATAGGGCTCATGTAAGCCCAGTGAAGTGGAGAGGAAAGAAATTTCCTGGATAAAAAGTTTCTAGTTGTGCAGTTCGGTGAATTTTTAAAAAGTTGTGAGGTTGTCAACTTCAGGATATCATGTGAGATTTTCTGTTTTGTAGCAAGACATCTATAAATGTTCTGAATATAAATCTGAGAACTATTCTGAAAATACCTTGGGAAACAGAAGGTTTGCGTTATAATCAGTCAATTGTATTTTCTGTCATTCACAGAAAAGTTCATTGCTTTTACTACTAGGTACAGAAAGTGTATAGACACCTATCACTGAAGTGTTCCTAGTTTTACCTCTTCACTTAACAGAATAAATGAATGATTTGTGTTTTTATTGTACTATGTTTTAAAGACATCTCAATATTTTTAGAAAAATTGAATGTAGTTTGAAAGTTTAGAAAGTTTGACTTTCTCAGGGATTCAATGCATAAATTTAAGACAGGGCTGGTGAGATGGCTCAGTGGTCTAAAGCACCTACTTAGAACAAACTTAGCAAACACAGGGACCTCGGTTCAATCCCCCAGCACCACATGCCAGCC
>NW_004524600.1:14910537-14920390 GCF_000260255.1 Octodon degus
TAGATACTGCTAACAAATACATTTAAGCTACTTTCAACTGATGCCATTTGTGATAATCAGTGAATAAAGGAAGTCTTTTTCTTTTCTTTTTCTTTTTTTTTTTTTTTTTTTTTTTTTTTTTGTATTTTAGGGAAGGGTCTACAGGGTGTTCAAATTCTCATTATTAGATCGGAAACATAGTGATCCACCTGTTTACAGTCTCCCAAGAGCTGAGATTACAGGTGTGTGCCACCAAGCCCAGTCTCAATTGACATCTCAGCGCACCCCGGGGGTGGTCCCGGCAGAGTAGGCCTGGGGATTGAACCCCTGGCCCCAGCACCTGCTTGCAGGAACTTTAATCCACTGAGCTATTTGGCCTGGCCCAGAAAGGCATTTTCTATTTGCCAAAAAAGTAAAAAGTACTTTAACTTGGGAAAAAATTCGGTATTCTTCTTTCACTATATATAGTGATATTTAAGTACGAAAAGTCTGGTTGAGTGAGTATATAGTTCTGGTTATGATGTGAGATAGTTGACATGTCTTCCATTTAAAATGAAAATAAATATTCTTTGTAGGTAGAATATAAAATTGCTTTTACAGGAAGAAAAATTTGGAAACAATGGTTTCTCTATCATTTTTTTTGTTTTGTTTTTTGTTTTCTCAAATCTTTTTTTGTATTAATTTTATGGAGAAACAAATAGCATGAGACAGTTTCAAAACAGGTTAGTAGGGCAGTTTCAACAATCAATACACTGCATATTGTTGTCTTTGTAGTAGTTATTCATAGTACAAAATGCCGACATGATATCCTGTCCAAACACTATTAGTAAAAATCTTTCTTCTCATTTTTCCCCATAATTTTATTGATAAACAAATAGCAATGAGACAGTTGCAAATCAAATTGGTAGGACAGTTTCAATAATTAACACATTGCACACACTTTTCCTAGTGGTTAATTGCTGTACAAGATGCAGACTTGATTTCCTACTTACAAACAACATTAGAACAAATCATTCTATTCATTAAGAGAATGTAACTATATATGTATCCAAACCACTTTGAATACACAGATACAATCATCTGTATCCCCATTTTTGTTAAGTTCCGTTATTTGAATATTATAAGTGTGTAAACTCAGCAAAATATTCTAAAAGAGTCCAGTAGCCCATAATAGTATTGGGTCTTCTGCCTTGATTGGCAGTGTCAGAAACTGATGACCTGAGTTCCCCACAGCTCAACATAACAGCATGGCTTTACTTTTTATATTTCATTTTTATACTTTTCTGCTGGATGGCCAAGACCAAGGTAAAGCATGACCTATGCAACAAGAGTTGTAGCTTTTGGGTCTGATAAGTTCAGTGAAATCCCCTCAGGATTTATCCTGAGATCCTGTACCTTAGATTCTTTGTCAGTGTCAGCCATGTGGATAAGTCATGGCCATTGCTTGGCCAATGTGCTCTCTGTGAGAGCCTGAGAGAATGTTTTCTCTCCATGTGACTCTCCTTAGGCACACTCTGAAGTGGATGCCATTTTCTATCATTTTTACAAAACCATCAATCTGGTTTTAAACATTAAATTTTTACACAGAATTATTAACAAAAATATTCAGTGTACTCTCTGGCACAAAAAGAAGTACATGTATAGAAAACAAAATATGGTGGATTTCCATTGTATTGTCCCTAGCATGCCTTGGACCACATCTGTTATCACTGTCATGGGCACTCAAATCCTACTGGCCACCCTCTTCTCCACCACCAATCCAGTGTCCATTCTGCTGGCTGACAGAGGAATGGATACAGCAGCAAAAGTGGTATGGACACAGTCACCTCTGAAATCCGAGACCCTCATCAGGCTTTGCAATTGAGAGGCAAGGATGTAGTATGGTTTGTTAGAACAAGCACCCCTTGGGATGATAAGACTCAGGTCCACAAAACTCGCTCTTGATCTGTTAAATTAGGTTGTGAATAAAAGTTCTGATCCTATCCATAATTCTTGCAAAGTGGATTTAAAAAAAAAAGAATGAAAGGAGGAATGCAGAGGCAACTGACGCTGTCAGGTACAAATGAAAGAATATTTAATGCAAGGAACTGACAAATATTGCTAATAGGCAATAATAACCTGGGGAGCAAATCAGAACAGGTTTGTATGGCTCATTTAAAAAATCACCCCTAGGTATTACAAGGATTAAAATCCTTCCCAATTTTCTACTCGCTTGATGAAATAAGTTGTTTCTGACTACAGAATACAACTATTGATAAATTTTCCAAATTACAAAACGTATTTCTAAAGTACATTTTTAAGATTATATTATTTTCACAGCATTTCAAAACAACATTCTTTCCTACTCATCACACTGTATTCAGACACACAAGAGTATTCCATTTTCGGATTCTGTTTTTGACAGTTTATGGAAGAGAAAAGCTGCAGGGAACGAGTGGACTAAGTCAACACAAAAATTTCTGAATGGTATTGAGAAAATTAAATTTCTAAATATCACAGAATACCCCAAATAAGACCCACAGTTGTGACTCTACTGAATGATATTTATTTAGAATCTGAAATAGTGTAAGCTAATACTCTTTTATTTGACATTAACAGTTTAATATTCATTGAACACTTGGTATGCATCAAGCATAGTCCTGAGTGCAATGATTCGAGTTGCAAATAAAAAAGTTAAATTTCTTCCAACTTGAACTTACATTTTAAGATAAATCAAATGTATATGGACATTAAACCATTTTAACATTTTTAATCATGAACTAGGTTTTGAATAAAATCTAAAGGATGCGGGATAGCTTGAAATTTGCTTTCTATCCTCCATTATTTTTAAGTACCATGACAGATGTCCTTGTAGATTTGAATATAATTTAACAGAGATTTCAACATACTATTCTTCAAAAATTATAAAGACATTATAATCATTTTCAGACAATGATTGTTGGAAACTTAGATAAAAAAATCTAATGATACCATCTCCTGTAAGTATAATGTTTTAGGTTTAGGTAAGATGAAATGAATATGTACAATTATACATTTTAATTATGCTTATTTCAATAAAATGAATAAGATTTTGGAAAGTTTAGAAAACATGTCCAGTTAGACGCTTGCTTTTAACTGTATTTTTATTATAGCATTATTTAGCAATATACTTTCTAAAGGTTTACAAATAAAATTATATATACGTTTGAGATGCTCTCTACTGTTATACTTAACAGTGAAGTTTACTCCAGAATTATAGATATAGTTTTTATTATCTTTAAATAATGTGGAATCATGAAGGAATGAAAACAAAAATATGCCATGATTTATCACATAGTTGTCATTATTCCAATAGGTTTTCATGTGCCCTTTCAAAAATAACTCAGAGGTAGTTTTGCATTTCCCATTTTTAATATTAGAAAATAAATGTAAGCCTATGAAATTAAGTAATTAAAACACAGACATAATAAGCAGGAATATTAAATCTACTCCTGCTTCTGTCTCAAAATACTATAGGCTGGGTAATTTATAAATGAAAGAGTTGTATAACTCACAGTTCTGTAGGTGAGGGGAAAGAGTCACTGTTTAATGAAAGCTCATACTCTCCTTTCAAGTTAGGGCCTAAGGTCTTCTTCTTGTTTTCTGATTAGGGCAGAAAGCACAAGAGTAAAAAGGGCCAGGGTGTTCCTCACACCTTCTTCATAATATTGCTAATTCCATTTTTGAGAGATTCTTTCTTTCTTTTGTTTTTCTTTTTTTTTTTTTTAATGAATTTAGTACAGATTCTACGGGATCTTACTACACATATCAGACTCATAGTGATCTTCCTGTTTTCAGCCCCACAAGCACTGGGATTACAGGCGTGCGCCACCACTCCCAGTCTCAGTAGCCATCTCAGCATGCTCCAGGGATGGGCCAGCGCAGCACCCCGGGGATTGAACCTCAGTCCCTGTGTCTGCATAAGCAGGAGCTTTCATCCGCTGAGCTATCTGGCCAGCCCTTGAGAGATTCTGCTGCATGATTTAATCATCTCGTCAAGGGTCTACCTCTTCATGTTAACATACTGATGATTAAGTTTCAGCATATAATTTGAAGGACTGTAGAACAGCTGTACAAAATTATAAATTTCCATTTTTTCTTTAACTTTTAGTTGTTTGCTTTTATCAAAATACTATGGTTATATGAGCATATTTTTCATGTAGTATATTTCTAGAGAAAAAAATAAATTTATGGAGGTTTTATAAAATTTATTAATCAAGGAAGAAATTATATTGTTTTGTTGTTATACACTGGAACCTAATATAGAAATAATTGCTTGTAGTGGTTTTATTTATATATTTTTAATGTATTTTGTACATGGTCTACAGGGTCTCACTACACAGATAGGGCTGGTAGTGCCTCTCTTGTTCTCAGAGAATGCTAAATACTAGAATTACAAGTATGTGCCACCAAGCGCAATCGCCTTGTCACCACGCCCCAGGCGCAGGGTCGGCATGGCAGGTCAGGGATTGAGCCCTGGTCCCTGTGCCTACCTAAGCTGGTGCTTTAATCTGCTGAGCTCTCTGGCTGGCCCTCAGTGGTTTTATTCTTGACAGCAACAAAAGCTGATTGTATATAAGCTAATTATACATACATATGTATAAATAAATTCAGTGCATCTTCAAAGAAGACAAAAATGATTAAATAACTATGAAATCGTAGAGTGAAACTCTCAGTATTGTAGTCCTATATGTGTTTCTGTTGCTTAATAGGATTACACATATATGTATTGGTGCTTCATAAGCCTAACTGATAATACCGTGTCATAGAATAGTTAAATTGCTATTCTGTCTTCTAAAAAAACTTCACCACTAGTCTTCTACAGATTTTGATTTAGTTGTTCTAGGACAAAGTTCACAGATTCATAAATAATTTATGCTCATTAAGAGAACACTTAATTGAATCAACTTTCCAAATCAGTTCAATGACATCTCTTAATAGAATGGTTTCTGCCAGGATGTTTAAGCTGGTAAAAAAAATACTGTGGAGCAAAAATTTTTAGTTTTGGATTATACATGCATAGAGATTGATGTTGATAAAAAACATTGGTACTTTTCGGTGACATTTTATGTGACCATGACAACTGCTATGATTTGTAATAAAAATAAGTAGTATATGATATAATGTTAGTTTATAAGTATGGTTATATAACATCTTTGAAAGTGAGAGTAATATAGCCCTACTTCTATAAGAATATTCTGTCTTGAATGGTGTACAAAAATTTAGGACAGATAATTTTTTAGAATTTTCATTTATCAGAATCAATGAAATAACAGAAACTAAATCTGTCCTCAAATATTAACGGACTAAAAAATAAATTAGTTGGATGTGATGAGGCACACCTATAATCCCAGATCTTGGGAGGGGAGGCTGAGGCAGGAGGTGCACTGAGTTTGAGACCAGTCTAGACTGAAAAATGAGCTCAAGGCCAATCTGAGCAGCATAGTGAAACGCTGTCTCAGGAAAGGTAAGAAAATAAGTACTTTAAATACAATACTTAAAACAACTATTTTCAGTACATTAGATATCATAAAACTGAGAAAAGAGTCCTTTTGGGAGACAAAACAGAACCTCTAAGCCCCACTGCCTGGATAAGATTTCCAGGATATGGAGCCATGAGCAGAATCAAAGCCAGAGCTCTAAAGTCCCCTGAGGCAAACAGACAGAGGTAAGATTGTAGGGAGACCACGGTGGCCAGGATTATAAAAATCAGGAAACAAAACAACAGAGTCTTTCACTGGGCCTTATGTTAGTGTTCTTCTGAGTACTGATTGATGGAGGAACACATATGAAGAAATTCTGAGGAGAAAGTCATCCAAAAGGATGAGAGGGGAGAAATCCTCAAATCTCATGTAAACTTGCCTGAGATTTAGGAAAAAATTAACTGACAAAATTATCTACAAATTAATCACTAGAAAATAACAAGTACTGAACTTAAAGTCATTGGAATATAAAATATAAAAAATGAAATATAAGCAGAAAAAAAAACTGTAAAAATATTTAGAATCCCTAAAGGAGAGAAAAGAAGCAAATATTTAAAGAACTAATAGAAAAAATAAACATTACAGCTTTGATAATAAACATTCATTAAAACTTCTGTGTTGAATGAATACCAATCATGAGGATTAAAATAAATAGACAAAGGCATATAATAGTAATTGTGAGCAGCTACTTTTAAATAATCAGCCTGAGAAGCATGTTAAGAGAAGCAAAGACACATCATGCACGCAGAGATACAGAGAGAAAGACAATGGCACATTTCTGCATTTCTGTAAAGTACATAAAGGGAAATAAATGTCACCATAGAATTCTTCTCCCAGAGATTTTCATCTCAGAACAAAAATGAAATAATAAATGCTAAACATCCTGAAAATGTGAAGGAATATATGACTATTAGGGCTATATAACTGAAATGTGAAAAGAGGATCTTAAAAATGTAAGAAAAACTACATGGTAAAAATTTGGAAACACATACAAGTAAAACTGTAGCAGAAATGATAACTGAATGGAAACTTTATAAATATATGAACTTTCTCATTATTTTTGTAAGTCTTTAAAAGACAATTATCTGCATAAACAAAAATACCGAGAACATAATGGCTATTGATTTCATATGCTCACACAAGGGCCAGGAAAAAGGGATAGTGATTTATAGCATTGTGAGTGAGTATATCAATGAATATAGAATGCAACAGACTACAAATCAGTAATATATATACTTAAGTAACCATAAATAAAACATAATGACATACTATACCTACTAGGTCAGAAAAAGATTTGATATAGAAGCGTAATTATAATCCAGAAGAAGATGGAATGGGAAAAGGAAAGACTGCACATATAGATTGATTGAATTGAAAACAAATTTCAACATAGCTGACTTAAACTCAGCCACATAAAATATCATATAAAATGTAGGTGTTATATAATCAATTAATATACTATTAATATAGTATATTAATATATGCTATACAGATAGATATAGATATAGTATATTGTCTGGGCCAGGTGGTGGTGAAGATTGTCAGAATGCGTAAGAAAGGACATACTATATAAGCCTATTAGGAATATCAAGTTACAAAGACAAGTTATTGGGAAATGATAGTAGTGATATCCTGTGTTAACACTAATCAAATAAGAATAGAGTGGCTATGTTAACATTAGACCAAGTAGATTTCAAAATGAAGATATAGCATACGAGAAAGGTCATATAATAACAATAAAGGAGTAAATTTATTGGGAGGACCTAATCGTAAACTTTAATACATACAGCAAAAAGCTAACAAGACAATGCCAAATTTCATAGGATTTCCAGCAGAGGTTGATAATTCCATATTTATTTATGTATTTGGTACCGGGTCTCATTAAACAGCGCAAACACATAGTGATCCTCCTGCCTCACTCTCCCCAGTGCTGGGATTACAGGCACGAGCCACCATGTCTCGCTTTGGTGGCTGGCAGGGCATGTGGTACCAGAGATTGAATCCATGTCCTTAGAATAGCCAGGCAGGTGCTATCTCCCCAGCCTGAGAATTCCATAATTTAACTTGCAAATGTTTTCAGCCTTCTTTCAACCAATGACTTCAAATGCAACAAAGAAAGAATAGAAAGTATATATATATATATTGTTTAAGCAATGTGAGCCCTTCAAAAACTTCAGATGTCTCTACCAACATATATTTTGATTATGTGTGTGTATGTGTGTGTGTCTGTGTGCGTGTGTGCGTGCGTGTGTGCACGTGTGTGTTAGAAATTGAACTCAAGACCTCACACTTGCCAAGTAGGTGATGCATGACTGAGTTAAGTCCCTGGTCCTGCAAAATACATATTTAACTATGTTGTCATATTTTATTGGGAGTGAGATTAAGACTGTTAAAGGAATCAAAGATAAATAAAACTGAGAGAAAATATTTTTCAGGTAATGTGATAAAAAGGCTTGTGTTCAAAACATATCAGTAACCCTGTAACTTCAGTAATATTAAAACAAACACACAGGAAAATATGGATAAGACTGAAAATAATTCTTGACCAAAGAAGACATATTGATGATAAAGCACATAAAAGATACTCAAACTTAGAGCATTGTATTTTCAGAGTTTTATATAATTGAAGTCATACGATATGTTGTCTCTTATTGGTATCTTTTCTTGCCAAACTTTGATAAATTTTTCATATCATGGTAATCATTAGCAGTTTATTGCACAACAAATTTTCCATTATTTATTTACTTATTGTTGATTGCATATTTGAATTGTGAATAATTCTTTCATGAGCACTTCTGTAGAAGTAATTATGTTGAGCTTTGTTTTCATTTCATTTGGGTAGAAAATATTGTGAAATTACTAATATATATATAATTTATATATATATACATATATAATTTCTTATTAAGAAATCAACAAATTGTATTCCTCAGTTGTACCTCATTTTATATTACCATCAATAGTTTAGAGATATTCAATTATTCTATAACCTAACTCAAATGTATTGTATAGTTTTTATGTAATCCTTTTAACTAAAAGTAAAGTGGAATCTTAGGATAGTTTTATTTTACATATCCCTAATTACTATGATTTGAGCGTCTTTTAATGGTGTAGTTATCTATTTTTCATGAAATATTTATTTAAATGTTTTATTATATTAATTGAGTTGTCTTCATATTACTAGTTTGTTAAGTATCATTTATGTATTATGGAGGTAAGCCTTTTACAATACATTTTCTCAATATTTATTCTTATTCAATGGCTTATGTTTTCAGGTTCTTACTGTTATATTTTGAAGCCCAAACATTTTTAGCATGTTAAAATACAATTTATAATCATTCACTTTTACAGATTCTGATTTTCATATGGGAAATAAGAAATATCTTCTTGGCTAAGTTTATGGAACTTTTCTTCTTTCCACAAAAATGTTCATAGATTGATTCTTATATGTTGGTCCATAAGTCATTTTAAAATATTTTGTTCATTTGAAATAATTAATTCTTCCCACTTTTTCTTCTTGCAAATTAGTATATAATTGTTCTAATACCTTTTATGAAAAGACTACTTCCTTCACCCCACACATTGTCATCACATCTCTGTTGAAAATATATTGACAATGGATGAAAAAAGTTATAGCAGAAATTGCAATTCTATTTAACTAACTTATTTATTGGACTTTCTATGTGCACCAACCATTTATTACTTTTGATTGAACTCAAGCCCTAACACTTCCAGGGAAGCGCTTATTCCACTGAGCCATTTAATACTTTTAATTTATAGTTAAATTTTGCAATTGGCATATATAACTCATCCAACCTTGCTATTAATTTTTAAGATTATATTATCTAATTTGTATCATTTGTATTTCCAAAACCAGTTTAAATATAGTACAAGTATACCCCTTATGACTTTGAGATTAATTTTGACCTTGAAACCATAATTTATGTCCAAATTCACAAAATATGAATAACATTTTATCAATACTCTCTGTACAATGAAAATGCACTCATCTCTTTCCTAAATGTTTTATCAAATCTAGAATTGTTCAAAAGCCCCTTTGACACCCAAGGCAAATCAGTATCTATGAAACCCTTATAAATTCTAAGAACGAGTTATATACTCCCAAGATACAGTAATAATGTTTTGTGCATCTGGAAAATTGAGCCTATTCTACTATTTAAAAAGAAACTATAGCTACTCAGTCATGGTCCAGTAAATTGATAAGATTTGCATTCATAAAAAGTGTGATCATGAATATATTGTTTGAATTTTTAAAATCATATTACAGTAAAAGACATTGTCATTAATCCCAATTAAATGTATTCCCCTTACCCTTTATTTTTACCCTTTATTAATCAGCCTAAAATCTTTTT
>NW_004524600.1:14928812-14937284 GCF_000260255.1 Octodon degus
GCCCGAGGGGATGGGAGAGGGTCCGTCCCACGCTGCGCCTGGGCTGGGACTGGTCCTGCCGGCGCAGGGTAGCAGGAAGCTCTCCACACACTCACCGGACCTGGGCTAGGACTCGAGTTTTGTGGTTTAAATAGCATTCTTATCTACACTTTATTTGTAAGAACTTGACTATTTTATGTTACGAAAAATCATATTCCATCCAGATACAGTGGCTACACTTAAATTTGCAACAGTTGAGCAGCTGAGACAGGGTAATTCCTAATTAAAGTCCTCCCTTGAGAACTTACTAGAGCCTCATATCAAAATAAGACTCATTGAAGGCCATACATTCAATTCTCTAGGGCAATAAAGGCACACACACACACACACACACACACACACATACGCACACACAGAAATCATATCACTGTCTGAGAGAAAGATGCTCCTCAATAAACATTAACTTCATTTTTATCATTGACCAAGCCCTTATGAAATGTACAGTGCAGTCTCTCCTCTACTTAGAAGAATTAGACTTTTGATGGTGCTGGGAAGATCGTTCAGTAGAATAAGTGCTTCCCTGGCAAGCACAAGGGTCTGAGTTCAATCTCTGGTTCCAGCAAAAAAAAAGACCTTTGATGAAGAAATAATACTAACAATAGCAATCCTGATGACACAAGTAATAATTTTCAAATTAAAAAATAAATGTTGATATTGAAAAGAAATTTTGGGCAGGGGAAATAACTCAGTAGAATAAGTGCTTGCCTGGCAACTGCAAGGTCCTGAGTTCAATCCTTGGTACCACAAAAAAAAAAAAAAAAAAAAAGAAAAAGAAATTTTGTTAACCTAAAGTACCAATGAAGATAGAAATGGGAACCAGCACAAATAAAAGTTATAAACTCTGCATTTTAACATCATGACCAATTTTGAGTTGTTTATTGGACAGAGAACAGATGTTTTGCCCAAATAAGAACTGATTTAAAAGTATTTTACTCATTCATTTGATTGTCCTTGAAAATAAAATAAATAAAATCAGTTACTTGGCTATGTCATCTTATAGTCAAATTCTTACCAATAAAGTATAGAGAAAATTGTTACTTAAGCCACAATACCCAAGTTGTAGCAATATATGTTGAGTGCCTTTATGTGTTACTGTGGCTTATATTCATATATGGAATATTCACAATGGAAAAACATACAAATTTGCCTGAGGTTCAGATTAGTGAAAGGGTAGTGGATAAAACCTTAAACTATACCGCATAATTATGCATGCCATTTAAAGACTTAAAGTGTAGAAATTTCAGGGCTTCATATACCATCGACAAATTGCTATATTGAAGTACAGAGCATTATGTGTCCATAAATATTAATTAGAATCTACTGTTAAGGGAAGCAAATCGGTTACACTTAAAACCTGAATATAATGTGGTGGTATCTAAGAGACAGTAAAGATGGGAATGTGAAAGGAATTAGAGTAGCATTGCAGTATTTGGTTAATTAACGAAAGGTCCTAAAGCAGAGAAACCAGATCAAGATTGGGAATTTACACAAGTTGAATCCATTGTAGTGGAGGAGACACTCTAAAGGTATATTTTAGTTCAAGAAAGTATGACATTTTGTCTATAATTTTCACTCCTAGTGTTTGAGTCATTTCAGGCTGCTGTAATGGAATATTGTACTACACACTGGGTGTCTTATAACAAAAATTTAATTTTCATATTTTTGGCGACCAAAAGTCATGGTGCCAGCATGAATGAATAAGCTTTGACACTTTTCCAGGCAGCAGAAAGTTGATTTCTGAATATGTCCTCACAAAGCAAGGAGAAGGGACAGCTTCTGGCTACTCTACGTGCAGGACCTGCTCGTCCAAGCACAGGCACAATGTGGGTGACACCATCTTCCACATCCTGGGGGCCCCCCTACCACTCGCAGCACCCCACCCTGCCCTCCATGTGAGAATTCCTACTGCATTCTAGGGACACTCAGATCCAGTCCTAGCTCAGGTCGAGTGAGTGTGTGGGAGAGCTACTTCTTCACTCTACTCCACCTTGTCCCCTCCAGACTCAGCTCAGGCCTGACATACAGGCCTGAGGTGAAACCCTGCAGCTGCAATCCATGCAAAGAGAGTAGGGGACAGAAGCACCCACCTAGTCCAGGAGCAGAACATCTTGCCAGAGGGGCACAACTGGGTGGCATCAGGAAGAAGCTGAGCACAGGAGCCAGACCCAAGCCAGGCACAGCGAGATTAATTCAACTTTAGTAGATTTGCATCTGAACTTCAGTAGGTGCTAAGGTTATAACTGCACCAAAGGTCAGAAGACAGTGCTAAAATAAATGACAACGAAAAGGAGCAAAGTGCAATCTCCGACCCCAAGTACACCCATAACAAGTACAGAGGACACTAACACAGAACAAATTGGGAATCACATAGCTGAAATCAATGAATTAATGGCTTCTGAAATAAAGAAACAAATTCAGAAACATATAGGGAAACTAAGATTAGAAATGAAAAAAATAATTCCCTGAATAAATAGCATCTGCAGTAAAGAATCAAATGCAGAAACATACGGAGGAAACTCAATGCCCACCCAGAAAAAGTGCAGAGGACACCAGCTCAGCTCAAATGTATGAATTAATCGCATCAATAGTAAATAAGCAACAGCAGAAAGTTATAGAGGAACTCAGAGCGGAATTATTTTCTGAAATAAAAAAAGAATTCTCTGAAGTCATAGCATCTGAAGTAAGAATCAACTACAGAAACATAGGGAGGAAACTCAATCTGAAAAAAACCCTGCAGTAAAAGAATTTATAGCTGCTTCTAAAGAAGACATTGATAAAAAAATAGAGGAGATTAGAAAAATGATGGATTCCTCGAATGAGCAATACAGGAAAGAAATAGATCGCATGAAGCAGAGTCAAAGAGATATAGAAGAATTTAAAATCTCAATCACAAGTTGGCAAAACCGTTAAAGTGAAAGTGAAGACAAAGATTCAGATCTTAAAGACATCTGTGTAGCTAGTGAAAAGGTAAGAAAGGAAATCTTAAAAACAACTAGGATGCAGGAAAAAATAATCCATCACCTGCCAGACGATGCAAAGATGAACAATGGAGAAAAATAGGCATCAATGAGAAAGAAGGAGTTAATGCAAATGACATTAAAAAAATATGGGCAGAAGTAATAGCAGAAAATTTCCCAAATATAAGGAAACAATTTGACATTCAGTAACCGAAGTATACAGAATGCCAAGTAACCTCAATCAAATGAAAAACACACCGAGACATATAATAGTCAAGATCCCAGAAATTCAACACAAGAATAATATACTGAAAGCTGCTAGAGAAAGGAAACACATCACATACAAAGGAATACCCATCAGAATTACGGTGTACTTCTCTTCACAAACCATGAAGGCAAGAAGAGAATGCAGCAGAGTACTTCAAGTCCCCTATGAAAACAAATTCCAGCCCAGACTATTACACCCCACAAAACTCTCTTTCAATTTGATGGAGAAGTGAAATACTTCCATGACAAAGAACAACTAAAGAATTTTATGGTGATAAAGCCAACCCTATACAGACTACTGAAAGATGTTCTTGAGCAGGACCAAAATGATCAGAACTCCACAAATGAAATCAGAAGAAACCAACTGACTAGGGCAAGCAATTAAACACAGGAAAAAAAGGAGTAAACGACAACAGGTAAATAACATGTCAATCATGAGTCAATACATCTCAATTATAACTATCAATGTAGATGGACTCAATTCACCAATTAAGAGAATTAGACTGGCACAGTGGATTAGGAAACAAAATCCAACATTATGCTATATGCAAGAAACACATTTAATTCATAAAGACACTCATAGACTGAAAGTCAAAAGATGGAAAACAATATTACACCCACAAGAACCTCAGAAAAAAGCAGTAGTAGCAATCCTATTCTCAGACAGTCTCAACTTCAAACCAACAATGATAAAGCAAAATAAAGAAGGCCCCTATATACTGGTTAGGGGAAAAATTCAAGAGGAATAGCTAACACTCATAAATATATATATGCACCAAACACGGGAGCACCCAAATATACAAAGCATATCTTAATGGACATGAAAAATCTTATATCTAATACCGCAATATTAACAGGAGAACTTAATGCCCCCTTATGCTGAAAAGGTAGGTCAACAAGACAAAAAATTAGGAAAGAAATAACAGATCTGAACGAGAGCTTGAAACAAATGGACTTGGTAGACATATTCAGAATGTTCCACCAAAACACAGATGAATACACATTTTTCTCAGCTGCACATGGGTCATTTTCTAAAATACACCACATACTGGTTCATAGGTCATGCTTAACTATACGCATGAAAACAAATTATTCCATGCATATTATCTGACCACACTGCAATGAAACTGGAGATAAATGACAAAAGAAACTAGAAAATAACCCTAAATACGTGGAAATCAAATGACACCGTACTCAGTGACCAATGGGTCACGGATGAAATTAAACAAGAAATTCAATAATATCTTCAATTCAATGAAAATTCAAGAGCAACTTATCAGAATTTATGGGACACAATAAAAGCTGTTCTCAGAGGGAAATTCATAGCTGTGAACTCACACATTAGGAAAACACAACAGGAACAAATAAATACTCTAATGATGCGCCTTCAACAACTAGGAAAGGAAGAGCAAACCAAACCCAGAGCACAAAGACGGGAATAAATCATAAAGATTAGAGTAGAAATTAAATCAAGTGAGATGAACAAAACAGTTCAAAGAATTAACGAAGCAAAACTTCATTCTTTGAAGGATTAAATAAAATTGATAACCCTTTAGCTAACCTCATCAAAAGGAGGAAAGAAAAAATTCAAATACAAGCAATAAGGAATGAAAAAGGGTATAATTACCACAGACCCAGTGGAAATTCAGAAGATTCTCAATAGCTACTTTGAGAATCTTTACTCTCAAAGAATAGAAGACACAGTAGAAATGGACAGATTCCTAGAAAGGTACAAATTACCACAACTGAATCAACAAGATATAAATACTCTCAATATCCCAAAACCAGCCAATGAAATACATGATGTAATTAAAAACCTATCAACAAGGAAAAGTCCAGGTCTGGATGGATTCTCAGCTAAATTCTAAAAGGAATTTACAGATCATGTAGTCCTTACAATCCTCAAATTCTTCAATGAAATTGAAAAGGAAGCAGTCATCCCAAAATCATTCCTGGAGGCAAGTATTATACAGGTACCAAAACAGGGGAAAGATGCAACTAAGAAAAAGAACTACAGGCAAATCTCCCTCATGAACATAGATGTCAAAATCCTCAATAAAATCTAGCAAATAGAATACAGAAAATCATCAAGAAGATCATATACCATGACCAGGTAGAATTCATCCCAGGTATGCATGGATGGTTCAATATTTGAAAATCTATAAATGTAATTCACTATATCAATAGAGCAAGCCTAAAAATCACATGTTCATCTCAATTGATGTAAAAAAAGTATTTGACAAAGTGCAACACTCATTCATGTTCAAAGTCCAACACAAAATTGGAACAGATGACCTCTATTTTATTTTGGTAAAAAACATTTATGAAAACCCAATGGCTAACATAATCCTAAATGGGAAAAAACTGAAAACTTTTACTCATAGATCTGGTACAAGAAAAGGTTGAGCTCTATCACCACTCCTGTTCAATATACTTCTGGAATCATTAGCTACAGCCATTAGACAAGAGACAGAAATAAAAGGAATAAGAATAGGTAAAGAAGCAGTTAAATTATCAATATTTGAAGATGACATGATACTTTATTTGGAAGACCCAAAAAAACTCTACCAAAAAGCTACTAGAACTACTTCAGAAGTTCAATAGTATAATAGGTTATAAAGTCAATACCCAAAAGTCAGTAGCATTCCTCTACACAGATAAAAAAAAACACACTGACAGGGAAATTACAGAAACAATACATTTTACAATAGCACCGAGGAAAATGAAATACCTTGGAATTAACCTAACTAAGAAAGTCAAAGATCTTTTCAAGGAAAATTACAGTAATCTGAAAAAAGAGATCGTAGAGGATTTCAGAAAATGGAAAGATATTCCATACTCCTGGATAGGAAAAACCAACATTGTGAAGATGGCCATACTCCCAAAATTGCTGTACAGATTTAATGCAATCCCTATCAGACTACCACCAACATACCTTACAGAGGTAGCAAAATCATTCCTAAAATTTATCTGGAACCAGAAAAGACCTAGAATAGCAAAGGCAATCCTGGCAATAAAGACAAGGCAGGAAGCATTACAATTCCTGACTTGAAGTTATACTACAAGGCTACTGTGATAAAATCAGCATGGTACTGGCAACAAAATAGACCGTAGGATCAATGGAATAGATTAGAAGACACTAAAGCCCTTACGAACACACTCAGTCACCTTATCTTTGACTAAGGTCCAAACATACTCACTGGAAGAAAGATAGCCTCTTTATCAAATGGTGCTGGAAAAACTGGCTCTCTACATTACAAAAACCTAAACTTGATCCAGGTCTATCACCATGCAGTAAGCTAAAGTCAAAATGGATTAAAGATCTAAACATTTTAAACAGAGACACTAAATCTCCTGCAAGAGAAAGTAGGAGGAACTCTTGAAGACATAGGGGTAGGCAAAGAGTTCATGAACAAAAATCAAATCACACAAGAAACACTTGAAAGAATTAACAACTGGGGCCTGCTATTACTGAGATGTTTTATGCGTGTAACAAGAAATTACAAACAAAGTGAAAAGACAACCCACAATTTTGGAAAAAATCATGGCAAATAAGTACTCAGACAAAAGTCTGGTCTCTGGATTCATAAAGAACTAAAAAACACTAGGGCCCCAAATTTAAAGACCCCATCCAGAAATGAGCATCCGTGATGAACACATGCTTCTCAGAGGAAGAAATTAAAGAAGTGAATAAATGTGTGAAAAAATACTCCACATCACTAGACATACATGAAATGCAAACTAAAACAACACTGAGATATCATCTCACCCCAGAAAGAATAGCTATCATAAAGAAATCATCCAACAACAAATGTTGAAGAAGCTGTGGGAAAAAGGAACCCTTCTCCACTACTGGCAGGAATGTAGACTGTTGTAACCTTTATGAAAATCAGTGTGAGGACTCCTTAGAAAACTTGGACTGGAAATCCCATTTAATCCATCTATTCCTCTACTGGGAATTTTTCTGGAGGATCTGAAAACATCATATCATAGGAATATATATGTGCTTATGTTTATAGCACAACAATTTGTGATAGCCAAATCTTGGAAACAAACAAGATGCCCATCACCTGAGGAATAAATGAAAAAGATGTGGTATTTTTACACAATGTAGTATTATGCAGCTATTAAGAATGATAAATTCAAAGTCTTTATATTGAAGTGAATGCCACTTGAACATATACTCATAAGTGAAATAAACCAGACACAAATGTGTAAATATCGTATAGTTTCCCTAGTATAAGAGCTCAAAAGAAGAAATACAAATAGAAAAGTATAATACAAGTAAAAGGAAAGCAAGAACTCGAGGACTAACTAATCAAGAGAGGGAAAGGAAAAGAGCTAAGAAACATGACAGTGATAAGGCATACAGTTATCTGTAGAAGACAGGCAAGGCAATGTTCCTGAGAATCTTTAGAAGATTTTTGAATCTAGCAGTTATTTGTAAAGATTCTCACCCTAACTATATACACTGACTCCTGTGAACTAAGCAACTGCACTGAAGATCGCAATTTGTAATAGTAGGTTCATGCTTGGAGTGCCTGTCATTCTGGTCTTCTGAATAAAGGGCTGCTTGTCATGACATGCCAGTTGCTACTGTGCTGTTTCTTTGGTAGATGTTTGTTAAAAAGGAAGGAGGTGGTTAATGAAGGCAGGAGATAGGAAAACGAATGTTGTGGGACTGTCCTGCTTCAAGGTTGTTTATGGTTAGATTTCTGGACTTATATGTAAGCATAAGAACTGTATAACACTCTATGCCTATTTTTAAAATATATTTTAATTTTAAATGTCTTTTCATCATATTCTGTAGGGACTTAAAGTTCAACATATCAATACTTGATGAAAAAATCCTGTTTCATGTTATGCCTAAGATGTTTCATAGTCAGATAGATAGTGAGCTTAAGCTTAACAGTCTAGGTTGTATGGTAATAAGAATAAGCTTTTCTTCAGGAAGGTTAATAACCTAAGTTTGCCGACCAAAATTAGAGAAAAAGGAGGGCTTCAAAGAAAGTCAACGTTTTGGCCCTAGCCTTCTAAGGTCAATTAAGACTCAGGACATATGAAAACTTGTACTCTAACATCATGTAACACAGTAGTGTCCCAAATTTTCCAAACAAGGAGATTATGGGCCAAAGAGGAAAGTGATTGATGATGTAGAGTGTGCCTAAGGAGAGTCACATGGAGAGAAAACATTCTCTCAGGCTTTCAC
>NW_004524600.1:14937384-14942570 GCF_000260255.1 Octodon degus
TTTTTTGCGGAATCGGGGATTGAACTCTGGCCCTTGCACTTGCCAGGGAAGTGCTTATTCCACTGAGCCATCTCCCTGGCCCCTTGAGTATATTTTTAATTTGTGGTAAAATATGTGTGAATTCTGCCCTGAATTAAAGGAAAGACAGAATACAAGTATGAGATGCTGTGTCCTCATCCTCTTTATTCACCTCATTCAGTAGATGCGTGAAAATTCAGTAAATTTGTGTCCTTGTCTCAGACAGAAGCTTGCATTCTCCCAGTAAATATATAATATACTCTTAAAAAAATGACCACAACTGATAGTTTTGTGTTAATTCAAACTTGAGGCACCCAGGATAACAAAACTAGAGCCATGTGTGAACGGAGGTTGCCAGACCTGCTCCAGATAAGTGGCACAAATGAAGGGAAAAGCTGTTTGTCAAGGAGTAGGGAGCATTTTGAGGTAGACAAATGACAATATGTTTTTAATATAATAATTTTTAAAGCTGACTATTCATCATAGTTTTCCATCACAGTTCGTATTTAAAAACATGACCATAGCAGAAAGCTCATTTCAGAACTTTATCATTAGCAGCTGCTGCTTCTTCCATAACAGAATTTTTCTTGCTCTTGCCTTACAGACCTCTCCAATTTGGGTTGTTTATTTATTACTTCTCTCCATACTGTATAACTTCATAGAATAAAAAAATAGACTTAAAACTACTTGACCCTGTTCATGCTTTTTGATATTTTTAATAGACTAATCTATTAATTATTTTAATAGACTAATATTTTTGATATTTTTAATAGACTAAACTATTAACTATTTAATCTATTCATCATTTTTCCCTTGCTATGACAAAATATATAGTCAACTTAAAGAAAAGTTTTATCTGTGCCTAAGAACTTCACAAGTTTCAGTTTCTGGTCAGCTAGCTGAGAGGCAGAATCATTATGATGGAAAGAAATGGAGAAAAATGTTGCCCAACTCACAGTACGCAGGAATCACAGATCGGTGGATTAGATCCAGGGAAGTAGACAAGGTGTTTTATGTGGTTCTTAAAGTCACTGTCCTGTGATCTACTTCCTCCAAGTTATCCACGGTATTTAATAGGCCATTCAGCTATGAACTGAATCCATTGAGGATATTAGTGTCCTCACAGTGCTTTCACCTGTCCAATCCTGTCAAGTTATTAATAAAGCATAACCAGAACAAGTACACCCCTTATGACTTTGACACTAATATTGAACTCAAAACCATAATTTATGTCCAAATATGCAAAACATGAATAACATTTTACTACTATTCTCTTTACAGTGAAAATACACTCATCCCTTTCCTAAATGTTTTAACAAATCTAGAATTGTTCAAAGAGCCCCTTTGACACACAAGGCAAATCAGTATTTATGAAGCCCTAATAAATTCTAAAAACAAGTTATGTACTTCCGAGATACAGAGAAATACTGTTAACATGCCCATTTTGATATGGATGTATGGAAGGATTAAAAGGAATAGTATGGTCAAAGCAAAATCTAATGTCATCAGGGTAAATATAAAATCCTATAGATTCAAGACCAGTGTCTGGGCCAGGTGGTGGTGAGATTTTAGTTCCAAAGGGTTTGGAATTGCCCAGTTCTATGACCTTGCTCACATGGCCTCTTTCTTTGCCAGGATTTTCTTGCTGCTTATTTGTTCCTTTAGCATATAGTCTAAGTTCCTGGCACTAGTATAGCTTTGGCTTTATTTCCACAGCTTTCCTCTACAATCTGGGTAAAATTTCTATTACAATCATTGCTTGCATTTGTATGCAAGTGAAGTCAGTACCACAGAATGATGGCAGGGTCTGCTGCCAATTTGAGCAGTAAGTGTGCCCCTTTGAACCACGGCTGCAGTGATTTTGCATTGCTTTAATGTTCACCCTTGGTGAAATGAACTATAGGGAACAAATTATTTAGGAGGCACTTATCAATGGGGGTGAAGAGGTGAGAGTAGAGTTCTCTTCTATGATGGAAATGTTTACAGTCTTTAGGCTTGAGCCTACTATGAGTAGAGTCTTGCTGATTCTTGAGCTGCTTTTACTTTTTTTTTTTTCTTTTTTCTTTGTGCAGAGGGTCTCACTACACAGCTCAAACTCATAGTTATCCTCCTGTTTCCTGCCTCCCTGGTGCTGGGATTACAGGTATGCACCACCATTCCCAGACTTCATCACCAGGTCAGTGTGCCTGAGGGTGGGGCTGGCATGGCATGTGGTGCCAGGGATTGAACCTTGACCCCTGCACTTACTTGAGCAAGCACTTAGTCTGCTGAGCTATCTTGCCTGCCCTTTAAGCTGCTTTCATGATATATGTCTTCTTATACTTGTTCCAAGTACTGGACTTTGTTTTAATGTAATTAATCTTTTCAATACTTAATCACTCATTATTCTCTTTTCTTTTGTCTCTAACTTTATATTTGTTTAATTTTGGACCAAATTGAAAGTTTTTCTGGTCTGGGCATTCTGCTTTGTGCTTCCAATTCTCACTATAAATCTAGCCTAAAGGATTCATCAGTACCTAAGTTACCCTAAATTTTGGGTTTACTTGAAATTTCCTCTGCCATATTAATTAGTCTACCTCTTTAAACTTAGTGTCACAAAAAACTAGGACACAGGCAAAACCTAACTAATTGTCTGTCAGAATTAAAAATGCATGGCCTATAATCCAACCCTCAATAGGGTCTTGATCTCATCCGAAGCCTTAGAAGCCTAGCATTTACTGTCCATATTCCTATGGGAAATCTGGTTTTCTGACCTTAACATTACAAATCATCTCTACTTGAAGTACTTTAGGCGTTCTCTAGCCAGGTTCTTCAAAAATTTCCTAGCTCATCCCTCAAACCCTTTTCAAAGTCTCCTAAACCACAAGATCAGTTATAATCACAGAAATTACCCCAACTCCTTTGTATAAATCTTCTTTGTTTAGGTTTCAGGTCACTAAGACACACAAGTTAAAAGAGGAAAGATTTATTTTTAGCTTCATGTTTCATGATCTTCAGACCATGACCAGCTGGCTTTGATGACCAGCTGGCAGAAACATTGCAAGACCATAGTGGAAGAAGTCTCTTCGATGACGACATCCAGGAAGCAGGAGAATGGTAGGAGTACAGAGGACTGGGTTAAGAGTCAGGTACTCCTCAAGGGCGTGGCTACATCAGTGGTCCGTGTCCTCCAACCCTGGACCACCTTCTCATAGACCATCCAGCTATGCAATGTACTATGCAAGCACCTCTCCAAGCGTGGCTTAACCCACTAACCTTGGTAATGAGCATTACTACATCTAACTTTACATGAAGCTTTTCAGTTACCAAAATATTAACTAAGGGTTACTGAGAGATGAAAACAGTACTGTTTCATTTTTACCCCTTTATTTGCTAAAACTCCCGCTCAGGCAAATTGTTTGCCAACTGCAAATCTGCTTTACTTTTTTAATGTATTACATTACTCAGAAATGATTATTTTCTGTGAGAAATGACTCAATTATACATTCCAGGAAGGAATTTTCTCCCTCCCTGAAATGCATATGTTTAATACTGAAAGGAATGAATTCATTTAAATAATTTTTAATAAGTCTTTACAGGATCATTGATAAAGGTAGAACTAGATTATTCATTTATTTTCTTCTTCAATATCTGAAAAGCTATATAGATGTAGGGAGGAGTTTTTATTCACAAGGCCCAGAAAAAAGAAAAGCTATTTTCACTGAAAAACTGGGCTTTTTTTTTTTTTCATTTTATATCTGTACCAAACAATATTTTCTAATTTATTTAGAAGTTGACATTTGGATCAGAACAAAGATTTTCCTCCCCATAACCCCTAAAAAATGTTCAGAGTTATAAAGTAAAAGAATTAAAAAAAGGAAAACATCAGACTGCTCCAAGATCTGAAAAGCTTTTACTGGACTGTCAAATAAAAAAGTTCTATTTTCCAACAATTACATTTTGCCAACCATGTGGATAGAATAATAAGCAACATGCTATTTTAATTTTCTCATCTTTTTTGGAAGTATTTCTTCAGTAGGAAACAAAAGGAACAATGTAGATTTTTTTTAAGACTGAAAATTTTTCTAAGGAATATTATTTATTTCTCTATGTGTCAGGATTGGTTTTACAGTGAATTCAATTTGAGAGTTAATCAATAAATGCTTAGAATGTTAGCTAGCCAGTTTCTTCTGGAACATTCTCTCGTCTACTTTGTCTACATGAATAATTAAATGAAGTTCATTACATATGTAAATTTTAAATTGTGCATCCAAAATTTTCTATCTGTGAATTGTAATTGTTTATATTATGGCAATGGAATTTGGACTGCTTTTCCTCACATAACATGCAGGCCACTATAATAAATAATAACAATAATTATGAATTATTTTTATATTCAAATAGTTATATTTTACAAATATTAGATAATTGTGTTATACGATCAGGAAAATGACTAGAGTTACCATTTGATTTGTATTCTAAAGTATTGAATTTTCTTTTGTCCAGGTTACAATTCTGTTGGTTTTAACACATAATCTACCACTTGAAGTGTCCATTTGTGTTACACAACCAAATGCTAGGAAATAAAAGCCTACTGAAATTTCTCATCTTCTTTGGAAGTACCTCTTGAGTACAAAACAAAACAAACAATGAATTTTCTTAATACTAAAATTATTTTTGTAAAGAATTTCATTAATTTTACTATGTATCACATGTGTTTTTACATAAATTCAGTTTTTGAGTTAATCAATAAAAGAAGTGTGTTAGCTCACCAGTTTCTTCCAGACCTTCTCTTATCTAGTTTCTATACATGAACAGTTTAGTGAAGTTCATTATATATTTTGATCCTGCATTATGTACATTGTATTTCCTACTAAAAGTTCCTTTTGACAATAACCAGCTATCAGTGAGCCTGGTAATGCACAGGCCAGGAAGGTAATGTTTGCATATTGAAAGCAGTATTTCTAACATCAAAGCACTCTATGTATATTGCTACAACTTGAGTTTTGTGGTTTATTTTTTTTAATTTATTTTATTTTATTTGCTCAGGATTGCTTTATTTTTTTTCTACAGTTTTATTGATAAACACATAGCAATGAGACAGTTTCAAATCAAATCAGAAGTACAGTTTCAACAAATAATACACTGCATATATTCTTCTTAGTGGTTAATTGCTGTACAAGATGCGG
>NW_004524600.1:14943984-14948970 GCF_000260255.1 Octodon degus
TCTAATATTATCTCATGTTGTAATCTTTCATATATATATATATATTTGAAATGAGTGACTTCTCCTTATGTTATTCTATTATGGATCCCTGTACTGAAACAAATGGAAAATGCTTTACATCAAGCAGTTGAAATGCAACCAACTTCATTATATTGGTGGACTGATTGGAGACAGTTCCAAAGTCATCACTCCAGAACCGTCTTTGGGCTTAGTTTATAAAGGTTTTGCCAATGGGAGTTACAAAAGCTTAAACATGTTGCGAATTTTGTTGGGTAGCAACAGTTACTCTTTATTGATGAGCAGAAAGTCCGTGAAACAAGATAGTAACGAGGTATGCTTGGGGGTCAGAAAGTAGTCTAAGCAGCTGGGTGTGGTCAGACAAAGCAGATCTGGTTGTCTCTGGGTATAGCAGTGTGTAGCCAGGCAGGCTGAGTGAGTCTAACAAATTAGTTGTGTGGTGAGCTTTGTGATCTCATTTTCGACTTATATGGTGTCTGACTACTCGTTGATTTTAAATTTTTAAAAAATCCATCACTGTAAAAGCAAAAGAATCCATTCAATGGGAAGAAAGAACTAGGATGAGGGAAAGGAAAAAAGAAAAAAGGGAAAATATATATTTGTTTATATGTTTAGGATAGCTAGGATAATTGTACCCCTGAATCTGTATCAAGTCCAATGGTGCATTTGGAAAATGACACTTTCTCTAAGTGTTGTGTTCAGGACCTCTAGTCAGTAATCACTGTATAATTATAGTAGTGACCCAGACCTGAACTGGAAGAAAAGATAGTAAAGATCAAAGTAATCTTTGCCATATATATTTTGTGGGTCATTGCAACTGATTAGCTTGCAATGACTATGCAGAAAAAATAATGAATTTTAGCTATTTATTGATATAGTTCCTATGCAACATTTAAATTCTATATTTTCAATAAAATTACCTCCATTTTATTTCTAAACAAAATTATCATCACCAAATTTAAGAAAGAGACAAAACATAATTTTATATAAATTTTAAGACTCCAAATTCCTTCAAATATTTTTTCTTGTATTTTTTTAGGGAAGGGTCTACAGGATGTTCAGAGTCTTACTACTAGATCAGACTAATAGTGATACACCTGTTTACAGCCTCCCAAGTGCTGGGATTACAAAGGCACACCACCAGGCCCACTCTTAATTGGCATCTCAGCATGCCCAGGGGGCAGGGCCAGCACATCAGGCCGGAGGATTGAACCCCAGCCTCTCTGTCTGCTTGCAGGTGCTTTAATCTGCTGAGCTGTTTGGCTGTCCCTCCAATTCCTTCAAATATTAACTTTGATGTTATCATCTAATTTTCATAAATTTAATAAGGTTAATTTTGTCTTTGAATGCATAGCTTATACACTTATGTTTAATTTGCCAAAAGTCACATAAGTGATTCCCTCCTATTAAATACTTATTTTACAATTAGTTAAATATAAGGTAAAGTAAAATAAGACTTAATACACATTGTACTATTTGGCTTAGGAATAAAATTTCAGTTATTGTAGAGCATGGAATAAGATGCTAGCCATGAATTCTTCAAAGAAAAACATGTTGCCCAGAAAGAGAGTCTGACAGCTTTTCGTGTTGCCACCTGGAAAGATCACTTCAGTAGCAATGAATGGTTATTTAATTTCTGAGTCTCCCTCACTTCCAGTGATTGACTTGAGTAAACATTTATGGGCTCATCTATTTGGATTTAATATGGGTTAATATCAAATGCCATTTTGGGTTCCCTTCTGCTCTTATGCTTGATAATATATTTTATGTGCTATTACAAAGTGACTTGTGACACTTTTCAATCTTGCTTTTTTATGCTAAAGGGATTGATTGTCAGATCTACTCACAAAAAGATCCTGAACGTTCATTTCTGTTAGCTGCTCCTTGGGAATCAAAACAGTGAAAGGTGCTGCTTGGAATAGCCAAGCATGACAAGATTTAGTTTTGGAGCTGGATCACTTGGTTTCACGCTGGCGATGAGAACTTTATGATAGGGGTAGATAGGTCAGAGATATCCCAAGTATAAGTGAAAATAACAGACAAAATTTGATGTTGCAAGAAAGAGGAACCTGGTTGACTACTGCTAAACTAAATTGAAGACCTAAGAAAGATATTGAGCCTCTAAATGAATTATTTCTAATCTATTCATAGGAAGGATGGGTACTCTGTAATATACATTCTGAGTATTATACTTATTCTCACATTAGCTTCCTGTAGAACACTGTGATTCATCACAATTATTTCTTCCAGATATAGTTTGAAAAAACTATTAATACAAGGAATTAGCACTTGAGAGAAGTTGAATACTTTTATTGAATGAATAGATGTTTTCACATGCCTACTATGTGGCAGCAAGTGACAGTAAATAATACATGCATGATTTGTATCATTTCTCAAACTAGAATCTTGTCGAATATAAAGACATTCATTAAAAATGCCACAAATAATTATAATTGTAGTAAAACAGCATTACCATAGAGTACCTCTTTACCTGTTCAGGATGCATTAAGGTTAAGATATAGGAACATCATGAAAACAAAAATAGAAATATCGTAAAAATAATAACAAAAGGGCTGGGAAGATAGATCAGTGGTCTAAGTACCTGCCTGGCAAGCACAAAGACCCGTGTTCAATCCCTATTACCACATCCTGTGCCTGCCCTGAAACTGGGCATAGTGGTACATACCTGTAATCTCAGCCCTGGGCAGGCTAAGACAGTAGGATCACTACGAGTCTGAACTGTGTAATGAGACCCTGTATCCAATAAATAAATGAATAAATAAATAAAAACAAAAATGAAAGTAGTTGCCAAAGGGCAGAGTCAGCAAACATGTAATATGAATTCTAACTAAATGCAACAATAACAGCTGTAACCAACAGCAAGTGTGTTTCTACAAAAGATAATTTTAACAGCATTTCTATGTCGTCCATAAAGCAGGGCCTAGTTTAGGAAAAAGAAGAAATGTTCCAGTTCACTTAGAAAAACTCACGCTGGCAAATATTAACCTGTCGTGCCTCAGACATTGAAGTAAATTCTCTTCCATAATATTTTCTTCTCTCTCCATCCTTATTCAATCTGACATCATTATTTACACCTTCTTAAGCAAATATTCATAGGGTTATGTTTACTTTCTGATTAGCCACTTCAAAGCTGCAAATTTGTGTGCCAGGAAAAACATCAAGCACATTATTTGTAGGTTTGCATGGAATACTTCAGAAAGCTGATAAAAAAAATTACCCAGAAAGAAATAAGATGTTTTAAGGCAAATCTGTTAAAGATGAATATTTATAATTTTTAAAATCCCAATTTTATCAATATTAAAACTATGGCTATTTTGAATATAGAATATCAAAGTAAAAAGATGAAAACATGGTAGTATTTTTAAAATTTGATTATTTTATGTTAATTTTAAATTTGGATATGAGGTAAAAACTTTTTAATTGAGTTTCTCTTATAAAGCAATCTAATAATCAATTCAGGAAATAGAAAAATTTCTCTTTAATCTGCACATTCTAAAATATTTCATAATACTTTTATAATGAACATGATTCGAATATTTTATTTAACTTTACAAAATATAAAAATAAGTTTTTCAATTCTCTGTTAAGCAACATAAATATTTGGTTTTTTTTCATTATTATTATTTTTTATATATTTGGTACAGAGTCTCAGTATGTAACTGGGACTCAGCGATACTCCTGTTTTCAGCCTCTCCAGAGCTGGGATTACAGGCGTGTGCCACTACACCTAGACTGGGTCACTGGCTCAGCGCGCCTGGGGGTGGGTCCTGTGCTGCAAATGATGCTAAGGCCGGAATCCCAGTCTCTGAGCTGGCCTGAGCAGGAACTTAGCCCACTGAGCTATCTTGCTGGCTCAGCAATATAAATATTTTGAACAAATTAAAATTTTAGTTGATTGAATATTGCTTGGTTACCAGTTAAGAATATTTAAGATTATGACTATTCTCACTAGCAGGAGATTCAAAGGGTAATAAATTCTAGAGAACTTTTAGAATATTTGATTGACACACTCGACAGTTTAAAAATTTATTTTATCAATTGTCTCTGGCAAAATAATATTTGGACTAGCAAATATTTAGTCAAAGCTTTTCATCAAAACTAGTGCTATAAAATGCCTGCTGGCAATTCCTAGCCTTCTTGCTTTCTTTCCAACCTAATTTGTTTTATTTTCCCCAGCGCTGGATTTCAACGTCCTCGCCAATTATAACAAACTATGTTCCCTCTTTATAGGCTCCTACAACTCAATCTTTTTTCTACTGTCCATCATTGAAGGCTATTCGTGACATTTGGATTCTGCTTTGTTTTTGTAGGGTGCTATATTTTCCTTAATTGTTATTATATTTCAACGTCCTGATCATGAATTTAAATTGAATTACTCTCTTTATTTGTGAGAATAGTTTTTTCTTTAATCTGTTTTTAAAAGGAAGAAAGACTTTTATGCAAAAATGACTTGGAAGAAGTGATAGAAATTAATCATTTACTATGTATATGATTATTGTTTTAATATCCTTATGTTAATACCATACGATATTGAGTTCACAATAAAATATATTATGAATATCATCTCAATATTGACAAAAAATATATGACAGAGACTGTAGACAAGGAATGATTACCAATTTTTTTAAAGAAGTTATACATAAGACATATGTGGTGCTGCACACCTTTAATTCCAACACCCTAGGAGGTTGATGTAGGAGGACAGAGGGACCTAATTTAAATCACAGCTTGGGAACCTTAGAGAGATCCCATACAAAGTAATAATAAACCAATAAACATGCATAAAGATATATTTTGTTGTGAAAGCCCTATTTCAATCTCCAAGACAGTCAAGATGAAAATATAAATGACTAATTTACATAAATTGAGTAATAAACACTTATTAATAATTTTAGGGCTGGGGAGATAGCTCAGAGGAATTAGTGTCTTCCTGGCAAGAGCATAGTC
>NW_004524600.1:14949101-14950053 GCF_000260255.1 Octodon degus
TTTTATTTTAAAAATTTCAATATAAGGTAATTAAATATCATACAGAATGGAAAATTGAACAATATTATTCAAAAATAGTGTTGTTCATAGTGAAAATATTTGGAAAGGACATAAGCAACAGGTAATAATAAAAGATAAAGTATATTTTAATATGGCTAGTATTGAAGACATGCTCCTAAATTCTAAGAGCATTAGCTTCAGCAGTACTTCCACTGTGCACTTGAGAAATATACACCAGTAAATTATGTAAAGTATGAAAAGGAATTAAACTAAACTTGAAGAAATATTTCAAAATTTTAGAAAGACATAGTATATTTTTATATCTTATATTTCCAACTTCTCTGCATTTTTTTCTCTCTGAGTAGCATGTTATAAAACCAATAAATCCATATTTCATGTCATATATCACATTCAATCACTAAGCTTTGAAAAGTAAAAGTAGATCTTATTATGTGCTGAGAACATCATCTGTAGTCCTCAGGGAAGCCTACCAAATTTAGTACTTGCCAGTTTTAACATGGACAATAAAAAAATCTAATATATATATCCTTTGTTTCACATGTATTTAGTACAGGGTCTACAAGTTCTCACTATACAGCTTGGACTCCTAGTGATCCACCTGTTTTCAACCTCCCAAGTGCTTGGATTGCAAGTGTGGGCCACCACGCCCAGTCTCAGTCACAATCTCAGCATCCCCAGGGGTGGTGCCTGTACCACAAGGGGATCAAACCCCAGTCATTGTGCTAAGTAGGCTCTTTAGTCCTCTGAGTTATCTGGCTGGCTATATATATATGTAGATATGAATCAGATGACTCAAATTTTATGTTGATGCGTGCACATCATATCGTCTCCCAATTGTAACAAACTGAAAGAGTAAGATTGATCCAAAAGGTTCAGTGGATATTGTGAAAGGGAAAGAACTTGCCCAAAGGAAAGAACAACTGGAATGGGG
>NW_004524600.1:14950352-14956478 GCF_000260255.1 Octodon degus
TAAATAAATAAAATAAAATAAAATAAAAATAATAATAATAATTGCATGCCTCTCTTTATAATCTAAGCACTACTACTTTGGAGATAACAAATCTTGCTACTTTAAAAATAACAGCATGTGATGTAATAGCCATTGTTAATCTTCCATAAACTTGTTTTAGAGCTTTGTACTATTTTTATTGTTTTTACTCTTTTTTTAATGTATTTAGTACAGGGTCTACAGGGTCGCACTACACAAATAAGACTCGTAGTGGTCCTTCTTGTTTTTCAGCTTCTCAAACACGGGGTTTACAGGAACGCACCACCATGTCCAGTCTCATTCACCATCTCAGCGTGCCTCAGAGATGCGGCCGGCATGGCAGGCCAGGGATCAAACCCCGGGCCCCTGCATCTGACTAAGCAGGCTCTTTAATCCCTCAGCTATCTGGCAGGCCAATATTTTTTTCTCTTTTTAAAATAAAAAAAAATGCTACATATTCACTAAATGTGAAATTCTTTGCACTTTCTCTCTCTCTCTCTCTCTCTCTCTCTCTCTCTCTCTCTCTCTCTTTTTTTTTTTTTTTTTGGTAGTACCAGGGATTGAACTGAGGACCTTGTGCTCACCAGGAAAGTATTTCTTTCACTGAGCTATCCTCCCGGCCCCAATCATATTTTTCTTAAGTCGGCAAAGCACACTACATTTTTCTACAGTTCAAATGGCACTCTTACTACTCGAATTTTTTTCTTGGCACTTATGCATCTTTCATATTTTTAAATATAAAAGACTGATCATACTTTATACTTTGCTTAATTACTATTTCGATATTGATTATATACATATATTTATTTTCCAATCATATTACCGGTTGGTTTCCACAAGGAAGCTTAGGGAAGTTTGAATTTTTCTCTTAAATAATTTGCAAATCAGTGGATAGAGGGGTATATTGAAAAAGTTAATATCAGGAAATTCTTACAAAAATAATTAGACAATAAAGAATGGAAACAAAAGAAAAAGTAGCAGAAAACATTTTCAAGTAGTAATTAGAACTGATTCACAGTGATTTGTCTTTTGAGGATTACACAAAGATTCACAGTTATTTGACATTTTGTTTTAATAATACAAATGTTCATAGAAAAAATTGATGAGAGAGAGAGAGAGAGAGAGAGAGAGAGAGAGAGAGAGAGAGAGAGAGAGATTTTTTTTATAAAATTACTGGTTCAATGTTTTATGTCTAACATGTTTTCCTCTGGATGTTTCCTGTTGAAATATTTTATATAAGGTGGTTGTGTGGAGAACATGGCATTTTGAAATCAATAATTTTAAGCACTCCCTTCTCTTCTATATTGGAAACTACTGAAGTGTGCTGTAAGTATAGGAAACCATAAACTCAATATCTTGAAGGTTATTTTTTTCAGTTTGTTGTGCTCTAACTTTATCTGTTGTAATAGCTATTATTAACCAAGTCATTTGTGTAAGAAATGTTATTCTCATAGTACTCATGTAATCCCTTAATCTTCTTACCTCATTTTTGTAAATTTAGTGGTGTAGTTACCATTATTTGCAAAAAGATGGTGTATGCATCCTATAATTTTAGTAATGAGGAAGATAAATCCTGAGGGTACTTGACTGACCTTATCAGATACAAGAGTTACATTTCTTTTTATATAAGTCTTGCTTTATCTTGGTCTTAACCATCCAGTAGAAAAGTACAAAAAATGAGGTATATAAAATAAAGCCATATTAATATACTGGCTGTGAAAGGCTCAAGTCAACAACTTCTGCTGATAACTCACTACTATTGTGGACTGCTGGACTGTGTTGGATTGTTTTGCTGAATTCACACACCTATAGTATTTAGATGCCAATGGAATACCCATCTCTGACATGGCTAGACAATAAAAGGGGATGTAAAGGAAGGACCATTTTGTATCTTTATATACAGAATAGTTAGTATAATATGCAGCTACTTTTTCAATTCAATGAGAAGAAAAATTTGTACTAATAGTATTTGGAAAGGATATCCTGTCTGTATATTGTACTAAGAAGATAACAATGTACAATGTATTAATTACTGAAACTGTCCTGTTAATTAGCTTTGAAACTGTCTCATTAATATTTGTTTCTCAATAAAATAAAAAGAAAAAAAAAAAACATATGTTCCAGGCCCAGCTTGGGTTACAAGGTAAGTTCAAGTCCTGAATGACAGAAAAAGCCCCAGTCTCAAAAGTCAAAACAAACTACAACAAAAGATCTCAAAAGTTTTAATAAAAGATAAAGAGTTGAATATGTTTTTAGGCATTTTTCCTTGGCGTAAGGTGGATGTGTAATAGGACCCCATTTTTACTATTACATTGAAAACTATCTCAAATTTTTGTTTGAAACTGTAAAAAAAAATCCATTTAATTAAAATCTCATTATTCCACCCAAAGTGGTTTCACAGTGCATCAGTAATGTATTTTTCAAAATAATAATAATAATAATAATAACAATGCATTTTTAAGATCTTTTAGATCAAGAACATTCCAAGAACTCACTGTATCAGTATTCCATGTTTCCAACCTTTGATCTAAAAGGGATAATTAGGCTTGTGGAGCCTACATACCAATTCACATCTACTGTGATAATGGTTAGGGAAAGCAGAAAATAGCGTCTCTGAAACTATTGTTATGGATTATACCTAGATTCCCCACCCAACAGAGCCCATGCTTTCATACACTGAGCTTTCGGAAGATGACATCATGAATGTGTGTGTGTGTGTGTGTGTGTGTGTGTGTGTGTGTGTGTGTTACTAATCAGAGTTATATGATACTGGATTAGTCCACTGACTAATAGTGCAATGCTCAGTGGTGAACTCACTGTGGGTAGAGCTTGGAGAGTATATGTTCCCTCTTACTTTCAGGGAGCACTGTTTACACCTGGCTATACCAGAGCTGTCCCTTTTCTGCCACGCTACCATGCCTTAGAGCCAGCCAATGAAGAATTGAAACCTATAAGCTAAAATAAATTTTTTCCTCCTTTAATTAAAGCAAATATGAAAATTAGGTTTTCTGAGTATTATATTACACTGAGTTGCAGCTGAAGAATAGAAAGCTATATCTACCCTGTGAATTCTGTTTAACTCCCTACACTTGCATCATTTGTGTATTTCCATGTAATACTCAAGGGATTCAAAAGTCATTAGTTACATAGTACTGAAATGTGAAAACTCTAAAGATATTCTTATAGCAAGCTTTGGAACTCAGGAAAGGAAAAGTAAGTGGGCCAAGAAAAGAAAGATTTTCCTCTAAACTGAAAGAAAAGGATGCTATATGGTTAAATCATTCCTATTTCTCAAATTGCTTGCTAATCTAGATTACTATTCACCTTTTATCATTCTAGGAAGAAAAGATTAATATTATTCTTCAGTCATAAAGGTGAATGTTTGAAGAAGAATATACTCAGGTTTCTTACTTTCTTTATTTTCCAGTTAATGGGAAATTATAATTATTTATATGCATATTTTCTAACAATATGTTTCAAAAATTATAAGTGGCAAAGTTAATGAGTTTCAGTAGGTACATACATTAGCCATTAATGAGGCCTTTGACACAAAGTTCTGTAATTTATTGTCACTCTTTTTCGGCTGAACCTTGAAGTTAAATAAGGAAGCATGTCTACATTTGTGGTTACTCTGGCATTACCAATATACAAATTTGTTGTTTTAAAATTCATCAATCATATACATTTAATAATTTCTGCTTATGCTGAATTATGCTGCTTAGCATAGTTTTATATTTTATAAAATACTATTTTAAAACACTATTGAATCACTATAATTAATAATTTTGTAACAAGTAAAAGAATTATGTTTAATAGTTCTGGGTTTAAAATTGATCTTAAAAAATTATACATAGACATTCTCTTCTATCTCTATGAAGTAGACTGTATTTATTTATGTTGTGAAATACTGGAAGAAGGGTATGATAATGAACTCCTGACTAAATGATCAGAGTTGTGTATTTTAAAACATTTGAATTCATAAAATAAATTATTTTCCTAGGATCTATTCTTAAAATTTATCTTTAAATATTAATTTGGAACCAAAAGTATGACTTAAATACTGTGGTTATACTCCTGAAAAGCATTATTATAATGACTAATACTCTAAAATACATAAAATAAAATTTATTAAACATGTTATTTCAAAGATTAATACAGTATGCATAGTTGAGTGCCTCACAATTTGCTCATTTAAAGAATGATCAGACCCAGTCCTAGCCCAGGCCTGGTGAGTGTATGGGAGAACTTCCCACTACCCTGCGCAGGCGGGACCTACTACTGGTTCCAGCCCAGGCACAGCGTGGGTGAGACCCTCTTCCATCCCCTTGGGATGCCCCCCACCACTCATCAGCAACGTCCCAACCCGCCCGCCAAGTAGGAATTTCTGCCCTGTTCCAGGAACCCCCAGACCCAGTCCTAGCCCAGGCCCTGTGAGTGTGTGGGAGAGCTTCCGGTTACCCTGCACCAGCAGGACCTACTACTGGTACCAGCCCAGGCACAGCGTGGGTGAGACCTTCTTCCACCCCCTTGGGATGCCCCCCACCACTCCTCAGCACCTCCCCCACCCCGTCCACTGAGTAAGAATTTCTGCCGCCTTCTGGGAACCCTCAGACCCAGTCCTAGCCCAGGTCTGGTGAATGTGGGGGAGAGCTTCCCGCTACCATGAGCCGGCGGAATCTACTACTGGTCCCAGCCCACGCACAGCATGGGTGAGACCCTCTTGCACCTGCTTGAGACACCTCCCAACACTCTGCAGCACCTCCCCATCCCGGCTCACTGAGTAGGAATTTCTGCTCCATTCCAGGATGCCCCAGACACAGTCCTAGCCCAAGCCCTATCTGCACCTGGACTTCAGTATGTGCTAAGGTTATGACTACAACAAAGATCTACAAAAAAGATCAGAAGACAGTGCTGCACAAAATGACCAGAAGGAACAAAATGCAACCTCAGAACGCAAGCCCACCCGTAACAAGTGCAGAGGACACTAACACAGAAGAAATTGGGAACCACACAGCTGAAAGCAATGAATCAATGGCTTCTGAAATAACAAAACAGCTGCAGAAAGGTATAGAGGAACTCAGAGCACAATTCGATTCTGAAATATAAAAAGAATTCTCAGAACTTGTAGCATCTGAAGTAAAGAAGCAACTACAGAAACATAAGGAGGAAACCCAATCTGAAAAAAACACTGCAGTAAAAGAATTTATAAATTCTTCTAAAGAAGACATCGATAAAAAAAAGAGGAGATTAAAAAATGACAGATTCCTTGAATGAGAAATACAGGAAAGAAATAGATCGCATGAAGCAGAGTCAAAGATATATAGAGGAAATTAAAATCTCAATCACAAGCTTGAAAAACAATTTAAGGGAAATTGAAGACAGAGTTTCAGATCAGAAGATGCTGGTGCAGCTAGTGAAAAGGTAAAAAAGGATCTCTTAAAAACAAGGAGGATGTAGGAAAGAATAATCCATCACATGCAAGATGATGCAAAGATAAACAATGTGAGACTAATAGGCATCAATGAGAAAGAAGGAGTCAATTCAAATGACATTAAAAAATATGGGCAGAAGTATAGCAGAAAACTTCCCAAATATGAGGAAACAATCTGACATTCAGGTAACTGAAGCATACAGAATGCCAAGTAACCGCAACCCAATGAAAAACACACCGAGACATATAATAGTCAAGATCCCAGAAATTCAGCACAAGAATAATATACTGAAAGTCGTGAGAGAAAAGAAGCAGATCACATTCAAACGAAATCCCAGCAGAATTACGGCTGACTTCTCTTCACAAACCATGAAGGCAAGAAGAGCATGTAGCAGAGTACTTCAAGTCCTCTATGAAAACAAATTCCAGCCCAGACTACTATACCCTGCAAAACTCCCTTTCAAGTCGATGGAGAAGTGAAATACTTTCATGATAAAGAACAGCTAAAAAATTTTGTGGTGACAAAGCCAACACTACATAGGCTACTGAAAGATGTTCAAGAGAGGGGCCAAAATGACCAGAACTCCATGAATGAGATCAGAAGCAAACAACTAAATAGGGCAAGCAATTAAACACAAAAGAAAAAGGAGTAAATGACAACAGGTAACTAACATGTC